>NC_057814.1:16732225-16735206 GCF_018294505.1 Triticum aestivum | reverse complement strand
CGTCGGGGCAGGGCAACAGCGCGGGGCGACGGCGACGAGGAGTGGGCGGTGACGAGGAGCGGGCGCCGGGCGGCGACGGCGAGCATGGGCAGCCTGGCGGCGTCGGCGACCACGGGCAGCAAGGGCGCGGGGCGGCGACGGCGAGCACGGGCAGCCTGGCGGCGTCGATGAGTTCAGCATCGTCGGGGGGCAAATGTTCGATGGAACTAGAAAATTTACAAGTCCTGCTTATATACGGAGAGCATGTGTTAGGTAGAACAAGGAATATGGTGTATATAACACCCAAACACATGGCAGAATAAAATGTTGATGCAACACACAACCCTTGGAGCCAGGAGTGTGGTTTAGGCATCGGTCTCCGTAATGTTGCCGCTTGAGGTGAAGCCACTGCTCATCTCATGGGAATAGCTGCTTCCGCTAGGAGCCTTTATGTTGTCGTTTCTCCTTGGCAAAGTGCGGCATGGATACAATATGTGATTATTTTCTGAAAGAAATCATACAATGTAAGAGATTGGCAGCACACACACAGAATAGTGAAAATAGTTTGTTTGTTTGTTTGTTTTGGAGGAAAAGTGAAGATAGTCATTGTAGCCTATTTAAATTTATAAGGTGTAATACTGAGAAATGACTTCAAACATTACATGCGTACAGATATGATTTCTTATTCCTTGTATACTCTATTACTTACTCCACTTCCTTTTTGTATGTACATCCAAGGAGAACATAACTCAGATTTTTTTTAAGAAATGCTATGGACAAACAAGGCAGAGAAGCATCCATCTAATCACAATATACTCTATAGGCAGCGGGCGCACCTGCTGGACCTCAGGGCCACCCGGCTCGTCCTACTGCTTCTCATCAGGCTGAGGAGGCTAGTTACGCCTCAAGTTACATGAAGCCGAAATAGACTGCACCTCAAACAAAGGATGAGTTGCGAGCTCTGCCAATCATCCCTACCATCTGTTCAGTTGTAAGCCCAATGCACATATGTTGCATGAAAAGGATTCCACATATGAGAAGAAGTCTCACCGGGAAAGAAGCAGTCCTCAAGTTAGTTCACCCTGCCAGCGAGGAAGAGGTCTGACGGGCTGCCGGCGGCGACCATGGCCATTGTGCAGGGCGGGGCTGGAGGAAAGGATGGTAGACTTATCTCTACCTGCGCTGTCTGTTAATCGGTGGAAACCTAGCGTAGTCGCCGTGGGAGTCCAAGCTCCCGCATCGATGGGCACCTAGGTCGACCATGGAGAGGCGCCGCCATGCGAGGCTGCCAGCGAAGGAAAGCAGGGTCGCGAGTGTCGGATGTTTTAGGGTTTTCCACTTTTGTGTCGCACAGAAGCGTAGTATAGGCCCAGTAGGCCCAATTGAATCTCAGAAGGCAAAAAGCCCCGCCAGAGCAGCGGCCCAAGAGCATTAGTGCTCATTACGTGAACCTGGTCGCAGGATTGCGTGCGATTAAGAGCCGATCGGATGGCCAAGGAGCCTAAAAGTGGCGATCCAACGGATACGAATGCTAATGGCCTGAGAGGGCATGAAAAGTGCTCGGTTATAATGTATTTAAATAGTCTGATGGCTAGGTTGCAAATTACAGCAAAGACAAATGCCTGAACTAAAAATTTGAAGGATTTATAGTGGATTAGCATATAATCCCAGGGCTGTTTGCATACCTAATCTCTGAATAAGTAAAGCAGAAGGGTTAAATTGAATAACAGACGAAGAGATAAGGTTACCGAAAAAGGGTTTCCCCCCGCTTTGTATTTCAAAGCAACCAACACCGATTACAAGATCGCTGGGGCGAGCAGCACAACAAGCCCAAAAGAAAAAGAATAAGAAACAAAAGCCAACAACGGCAACTCAACCAAGCGTGGATGACCCGCCACCGCTGCGCCCACCGGAGACAAACCACCATAGCCCGAGGCTTCGATCCGCCGCGCACCAAGCAGCACCCCCAAGAAGGAATGCGACGCCGACGACGCTGCTGCCCGGACGGGTCCTAGGGTTTCCCCCGGCACGCTGAGGGAGTTGGGGGATGGATAACAACGACACCCTCCAGGAAGGGATGGTGGCACCCGCATGTGTCACCGCATCGGAGCCGAAGACCGGCAAGGATTTCTCCCATACTCCAAACCTCGCCGCCCGACCGAACCGGAGCCGACCAGTCAAACCTCCGCACACCACCTTGCGCCAACACGGTTGCGCCACCACCCATGCCGCCTCACTACGAACACCACCACGAGGCCAAGAGACCCGAAGAGAAACTCCAAACGACGGAAGCAGCCGCATCGCTATCGAGCAGGAGGGACCCACCTCCCCCGCCAACGTGCGGGAGGTCCGAGCCCCCTGCACCGTCGCGGTCGCCGGCCGGACGCGGCAGCAGGGCACACCAGGCCACCCCTGGCCCGGCCGAGCCCAAACGGGCCCGCAAAGCCCCGCTGCAGCAATTTGGTACCCGCGTCGCCAGCCCGCAGCCGCTCGCCGCCACGCCCCGTCCTCCTGGAGGTCGCGCCACAGGCTCACCCCGCCGCCGGCCCGCCCGGGCCCAGATGGGCCCGAAGGGCCCAGATCTGGGCCGAGCGGCGCCGCCAGGACGCGTCGCCATGCTACCCCGCCGCCAACGGCGACGCCGCCGTCCAGCCATCCGCCCGCGTAGCGCCAGGACCCCGCCGCCACGACGGACCGCCGCCGCCTAGGGACACTCCCCAGCCCGCGCCAGAGGAAGCCAAGAGGGGAAAAGCGAGGGGGCCGCCGCCGCCAGCGTCGCCCGGGCCAGGCCCGATAGCGAGCGCCGACGATGGCGGCGGGGAGGGAAGGAGGAGGGAGGGTCGCTGGAGAAGGAGATCGGGGCGCGGCCGGTCGCCCGCGGGGGCGACGCGGTATTTAGATCACTTGTATTTGATCTGGATGTCTTCCCTTCTTTTTCTCTGGATGTCTTCCTCTATTTAGATCGCTTGTATTTGATCTCCTCCGAGAGGTAGTACAGGATG
>NC_057814.1:16702567-16731292 GCF_018294505.1 Triticum aestivum | reverse complement strand
GAGCGTGCCGATAACCTGTTCAAAGTACAAATTAAAGAACGAGAGAGTTGAATGAAAGATGATCTATTAATCTTTATTGATGATAGAAATGAGGTATTTGTACCCGACAAAAATACACATGTTACTTAGGAGTAAACTCAAAGTTACTTGAGAGCCAAAAAATTACATAGTTGCCTTGAGAGCCAATCAATCTATCTAAGCAATCTATCTAACAGTTAACTCGGAAAGCAAAGTAATTATTGGATCGACACGATCCCCTGCCGGCAATGGAAATACATGATCTTTAATTAGTTGCTAGCTGTGACAGCGACGTTCCACTTTGGATAAAGCACCTTAGTGATGTACTCCTCCACCTTGTCCACCGCAGTCAGCAGGGCAATGAACGGCTTGGCGGCGCTGAACCGCCCCGCCCACGCAGCCAGCTTTGGTGTCCTCGCCGCGTCTAGGAACGGCGGCACGCCAGCAAGGCGGCCTATCGCTTCGAACCAGGGAATATAGCACCCGAGCGCGATGTCCAGGAACCCGATGGAGCCACCACCGAAGAACGGCGCCTCCGCCTCGCCTTCTTTGGAGCACTCCGCCAAGGCGGCCTCTAGGAGCCCGAAAGCTGCCAAGGTCTCCTCCACCTTGTCAGCTCTCTCCTGCTGATTCGCCGTATTGAGAATGCCGATGCACGAAGGGAACATCTGCGGCAAGAACACGGCACCCGTGGGATGCAACTTCAATTCTTGTAGCTCAAACTAGCTAGACGAGAGGGAAGGGAACAAACCTTGTTGTCGACATAGGCGGCCCAGAAGCGGGCGACGGCGCGGCGGTAGGGGTCGGCGGGGAGGATGGACGCGCCGTTGCCGGGGAATGCATCGTCAAGGTACTCCACGATGATGAGCGACTCGCAGACGGGCCTGCCGCTGTGGATGAGGACGGGCAGTGTCTTGTGCACGGGATTGGACGCGAGGAGGAGGTCGCTCTTGCACCTGGGGTCCTCGGGGAGGTAGTCGTAAGCCAGACCCTTCATGGCAAGCGCCATCTGGACGCGGATGGCGTATATGCTCACGCCGCTCCGCGGCACCAGCAGCTTCAGCCCTTGCTCTTGAGCGCCGACCATGATTGTCGTTGAAGGATGTCTGTACTGTACGTGTTAATCGCGTGTATATGAAATGCCTCCCGAGAGAAACGGTGCTGTAGGCTACTAGCACACGGACACACTAGTGCACAACACGCAGAAGAAGAGCAGTGTCAACGTAAGTTCCAACTAGCTAGTAGCTAAACTGCACTAATACTAAAGCTAGCTCACGGACACACACACTTGAGAAAGGAGCACACGTTGGAGTACTAGTTTTGTGAAGCTCGAATGGATGCTTGCTTCTACAACGCTGGGCATCGGTCCTTTTTATAGCCGTACAAAAACGACTGTAGCACTTACCTTGGGCAGCAAGGGATGGAAGACCTGCCAGTCAAGGTGACTCGACTTTGGCAGCCATACTGTGTCATGCATGACGTGACCTGCAGTAGATATCTCGGATGATTTTTCTCTGCGCACTGAAATGAGACTAGGTGCATCGGTTAGGCAGTGCTTGGCATGTAGTACTTCGTTCTACCCCAGTGGGGCGACACCTCCTTGCTCATAGCCTCAAGCTAATGCCTCAGAAGTTTGCGCCAACTTGCATCCTGTCTTATCCTGTGGTGCTTCAAACTAATTGGAGGCCAATTATTTTTGGTATTAGATGAAGAGAAAAAGACATTTCCATGTGTTGGGGGCTGGTCCACAGTCCGTCGACAGAAAATGAAGGGCAAAAAATTGAGGTGCACCATCCTGGCCTCTCGCTGCTTCTCTTCTGGATAGTGTAGTCAACGCCACATAATACTGTAACGTATGCAAGGCTGTAAGGAGAAGTGCATGGATGAACCCATTTTGAAAAACACATTTTTAAATGCTAAAAAAAATCTGAAAAACATTGCAGGAATACGTCTCCATGTTCTATGTGCGTGCGTAAAGTTTCACGGAAAAATAACTTTTTGTGGCCTATGCAAAAAAGACAAAAGTTATGTCGTGGAACACTATTTAGAAGCACTGAAATTTATCTTTTTTGTGGAGACAAAACAAAAAGGCATTTTTTTCACAAAACATTATGCCACGTACACACATTTACGAGCATGCATGCATGATATTTTCTTTCAAATTTTTGGCTTTGTAAAACGTGCTTAAAATACATTTTTTGAAAAGTGGGTGCATATGCCCATGGATTCAGGGGGTGGCCTCTCAGGCTGCAAGTAGCTAGCTAGCCTGAGAGAGACCGACCGAATGCAACAGATATCTCGGAAGAATTTTCTTTGCGTGCCCAGCATGTGCACTGAAATGAGACTAGGTGCATCTTTTAGGCAGTGCTTGGCAAGTACCACCCCAGTTGGCGTTGGCTCCCTGCTCATAACCTCAAGCAAATGTGTCAGACGTTTGCCCCAACTTGCATCCTGTCTTCATCTTGGGATGCTTCAACTTCCCAAAATTTCTGCAACTTGACAACACAAGGCTGCTTCCAACTTTTCTTTAGAAAATGAGGCTTTCCACCCCATGTTTTATAGAAAGCTTCTTTTTTTTGCGAAAATATTGTACAGAAAGCTAACCAATTAGGGCATGTACAATGCATAGCCCCAGGGTGATGCCTCGTGTGCCATGTAGGATCGGATATCAGGTAAAGTAGGTTCGGATAGGGAAGCGGGATCCATACAGGAGGCGGGTGCTTGGAGAGAAAAAGTGTGGTCCGGTGTCAAAGGTTGAAAAGGATGGAGTGAAAAGTAGAGATGCATGTGTACTAGAGTCTTTATTTTCTATTTCATAATAAGGCCCACTAATGATAGCTTGCATTGGGGAGAAAAATAAATATAGGTGCCTCAAACTACTTTTTATCATGGGGCATATGTATCCATATGTTACCATTGTACATACCCTTAGTACTGCCAGGGTAAGCTGTAAGACGCTTTGGTCAGCCTCCAAGGCACAACGATGCAAAAAAAATACAACAATGGAAAGAAAGTAAAAGGCTGCACCGCGCTGTCATAAAAGCAGCAAGTGAAGAGGTTTTGACAACCCATGAAGAACATCACCCTACACCAGTTCTTGCCAGCCAGCCACCAAGCTAATAAAAAGATATGTATTTTAGAGATCAACCACCATGACCGTTTAGTAGTAGAATTCTTTTCACGAATAAATAAAGAATTGCGCACATTTTAATTGATAATTAGGAGAGAACAATACGAGGCACCATAAGAAATGTGGGTAAGAACACAATAGAGGAAAATACCACCACGCTAAACTCACCTAGCCCGACCTCCAGCCAAGGAAGGCAAGGAAACATGACAGATCACACCTAGACCGCATCACGACCAACGGGAGGACCTCCGTCAGGCCGCCAAAACTCCAGCACGCACGGAATCAACATATCCCCCACCCTGAACGCCTAGAGAGTCGGCATGTGGGTTGCAGGAGCCGGCTAGGCCGAAGGAGGAGACCGTGGAGGAAGCGTCAACGATTTCGTACATTGCGCCCCAGATGTTTAGGCCTTGAGAAGCAGCCCAAACCAAGCATGGCGACCAACACCTTCCGTTCCAAGAACAAGGACTTCACCAGCAATCAAGACAACGCCTATAAGAAGGGCATGACGCTACAACAATCAATGTAAAGGAAATTAGCAGGATACCTGAAGTGATAAAGGAAAAGACCCTCAAACGAAGGGTTTTTTCTCTGGCCCGCAAAGGAACCCCGCAAAAAAAGTATACTGTAAAGGAAATGAGCAGGATATTCTTGGTAACACTTTTGCGCAATATTTTCAGGTAAGGATATTCTAGTGATTTTCTCAATAAAATCTTATCCCTAGTAAAATCCATCCCTTAGAAATCATCACCCACACAGCTCGGGAATAATCTGCTTTGTAGAACATACTGGTACTATGATGCGAGGTCATAAAAGAGCTCAACAGAAAAACATGTATTTGGAAACGATCTTGACACAGAGATGCAAGATGGACGTGTTAGACCCACTTGGATCGTGTAGGCTAGATATTCCAGTACACCTACCTTCTCCTTGTCCAGACGAGCTCGAACCAGTGCCGGCCATGGTGAAGTAGTGGCCGGTGATGGCAGAGAGATGGCGGCGGTGGTGTGCTTCCCGTGAGCACCGCGCTAGCCCTAGATCGGTAGGGATTGTAGGTGGGGATTGTGGCAGCGATTAACCTCGTTAATCGTGCCCCGGCCCCCATCTCTGTTTATATAGCGCGGGTCACAGGGGCCCACCAACCATGGTTTGGTTGGGCGCCCCAGATCAGGGCGCGAGTCAGGGGCCCGTTCGACCCGTTGGGTTCGAACGGGAGAGAGATCAACCTAACATTCTCCCTCTTGATCTCAACTTTACTTTTAACTTGATACTTTCTAGTTTATTTGTTTCATCACATATTGGTACATAGAGCATGTTTCATCGTCACGACTTAATTGCCGTTAGAATCATACAGCTACAACATACGTTATGTTCAGAAACAAATTCTGTTCCTTTTGGGCATATCCAGGAATCATAAGGCTTTCCCTTAAACCCATGCCGGCTAAGTGTTCCTTGAACACATTGGGTGGTAAGCCTTTCGTTAGCGGATCCGCAAGCATATCCTTTGTCCTTATATGCTCGAGACTTATAGTTTGATCCTGGATTTTATCTTTCACAACATAATACCTTATCTCTATTGTTTTGGCAGCATTACTCGACTTGTTGTTGTGATCATAGAATACTGCAGGCTGGTTATCACAGTACATCTTTAGTGGTTTGTGAATGCAATCTACCACTTTCAAGTCGGGTACAAATTTCTTTAGCCATATCGCCTGCCCCGTGGCTTCGAAGCATGCTATGAATTCTGCATACATCGTGGATGATGCAACTATCGACTGTTTGGAGCTTTTCCACGAAATAGCTCCCCCAGCGAGGGTGAATATGTATCCTGACGTGGATTTTCTATCATCTCTGTCCCCCGCAAAATCTGCGTCTGAATACCCTTTTATCTCTAGGGAATCACTTCTCTTGTATATTAGCATGTAGTCCTTCGTGCCTTGTGCATAACACAATGCTTTCTTTACCATCTTCCAGTGCTCTAGGCTGGATTCTCTTGATATCTACCGAGTACCCCGGTGATAAAAGCTAAGTCAGGGCGAGTGCACACTTGTGCATACTGTAAGCTGCCAACTGCCGAAGCATATGGTACTGCTTTCATTTGATCGATCTCATACTGGTTCTTGGGACATTGGTATTTCCCAAAACTATCGCCATTGACTATTCGAGCAGGTGTGGCTTTACTTGCATGCATATTATACTTTTTAAGAACCTTTTCTAAATATGCTTTCTGAGATAGTCCTAAGACTCCATTGTTCCTATCTCGGTGAATTTCTATGCCCAAAACATATGATGCTTCATCAAGATCTGTTATGTCAAAATTTGAGGATAAGTATTTCTTTGTTTCTTGTAGTAGACTAACATCACTACTAGCAAGCAGGATATCATCCACATACAAGATTAGGAAAATATATTTCCCATTTTTAAACATTGCATAAATGCAATTATCCTCAATATTTTCTTTAAATCCAAAACTTTTAATCGTTTGATTAAACTTTAGATACCACTGCCGAGAGGCTTGTCTTAATCCATAAATGGATTTCTTCAGGCGGCATCCCATATTTTCCTTGCCTTCCATTATAAAACCCTTGGGTTGTTTCATGTAGACCTTTTCTTTTAAATCACCATTCAGAAATGCCGTCTTAACATCCATTTGATGTAACTCTAAATCAAAATGAGCAACTAATGCCATTATGATTCTGAAGGAATCCTTACATGAGACTGGAGAAAATGTCTCATTGTAATCTATCCCTTCTCTTTGTGTAAATCCTTTTGCCACGAGTCGTGCTTTATACTTTTCTATATTCCCTTTAGAGTCATACTTAATTTTGTAGACCCATTTACAGCCTACTGTTTTGGCTCCTTTGGGAATTTCCTCTAAGTCCCAAACATCTTTGGAACTCATCGATTTCATCTTGTCTTCCATTGCCTTCATCCACTTCGATGAATGAGGGCTTCTCATGGCTTCTTCATATGAGGTGGGATCTTTTTCCATATGAACCATTTCTGTGTTATAAACTTTAAAGTCAGTAGAAATAGCCGACTTTCTTGGTCTTGTAGACCTTCTAAGGGCCTCAGTTTCTGGCACATTTTGTGCCTCAACTTCTGGCACTTCTTCTAAAATTTTCTATTGCACCTCCCTTTCATGCTCAACAACGGGTTCAGTCGGCTCCTGACGGACAGGTTCCTGGTCTTCCCCCATAGCTGTCATGGGTGGAGTTGCAACTGGTAGTGAGAAAAATGGCTCCTGAATCATCGGATTAGGTGCATGCACCCTCTTCTCCTCAAGATCAATTTTCCGAGCTACCAAGCTCCCCCTCATCATTTCGTCCTCTAAGAAGACTGCATGTCTCGTTTCTACAAACTTTGTATATCTGTCAGGGCAGTAGAAACGAAAACCTTTTGATCTTTCTGGATAGCCAATGAAGAGGCAACTTACTGTTTTGGGATCTAACTTTGCAATGTTTGGATTAAACATTTTGGCCTCAGCAGGGCACCCCCGCACCCTGAAGTGTTGTAGGGAGGGCACCCTTCCTGTCCATAGCTCGTACGGTGTTTTGGGCACCGACTTGCTTGGTACTCTATTGAGAATGTGAATGGCGGTTTTAAGCGCCTCCATCCATAATCCCAATGGCAAGTTGGAATAACTCATCATGCTGCGCACCATATTCATAAGTGTACAGTTGCGCCTTTCAGCTACTCCATTCTTTTCTCTCAGAGTGGGATACATTAAAAGCACATGAGTTATCATATCTTTCTCTTGCTAGAATTTCTCCCGCCGTACGGGATTTTTGACATAATATTATGTTAGCTTTACCCCGTTACGCAGGTATTTTCCCAGACTTTTCCCGCCATGCGGGTAATTCCCTGTAAGGGAATATGAATGCCAGAATTGGCTCTTTTGACTGCATATTCAATCATCAAATTTAGGAATAAATCTGAATGCTCTTTTACACACATGCTTAATCCGACATTGGTCAAATTAAACACGCATGTTGCTTGTTTCATATAAAATCATGTTAACTGGAAAAATCTTATTCATAGAGAGTACATGAAAGACATTCGTCAACCAAGACTCTCAATGATCTATCTCTTTTCTTTTGGAGCCATTCTTTAGAGAGAACATACTCCCTCACGTTATGACCTTTCTTGGTCAACTTTCGTGTCACAAGTACCTAGTCTTTTGCTTTCACGAATGAAAGCATGAAAAACTTTTAGTCTGAGAAATCTTAGCCAATAATCAACAATAATGGGCATAAAAGTAACCCTACGTTGGTCTGGTTAAAAGAAAAGCACATTAAACTTTTGAAACTTTCTTTTATATTCTAAATCACCGTTGTGGAAGAATTAGAATAACCATCATCCTTCTACATTAATTCTATATCACCGTTGGGCGGAAATGGAAATAATGCATATAACTCATAAACAATGTGACAATAGTATTTCTATTAAACAACTTTGCTAAGAATTAATCATCGTCATCAACTTTATTGCAGCGGGAACAAGAAATATAAATTTCTCTAGTTCAAGAGCATTTCTTGATCTTTATCCGTTCTCTAAAAAATTGATCACTTTGATACAAAATTTATCAGAGATTTAAACTTTGAACATAAGACTTATAGAATTATAGCACTGTTATCATCAACGTTGGTCAGAAAATAACAATACCATATTTAACTTTAAACAAATATCTTTCTTTTGTCATAGCGGAAACTATCTGCATCTTATTTCACCCACAGGGGAAAAACATTGCTAAGAACATTTCTTCCAATTAAATTTTCCCGTTGGTTCCAATTTAATTGGAGGATAAAACTTTTACTTTGCAGCGGAAACTTTACAATATTCTCTAAGCAATTTCAGTAATAAAACATGATCATGTTATTAATAACGTTGGTCATAAAAATAACATGATCATATTCATTTTAATAATCACTTTAAAATGCTCTTAAAAAACTTAATTCTATATGAACTTTTATTTTCTTTGTAAAAAAAGAGCACTAATTATTTACGCAGCGGAAAAACATGAATAAAAATTCATGGGCATTTTACTTTTTACAGAAAATTTTTCTGTTTAATTTTCTATTTTCTAAACAAAAATTTCGTTGGAAACAATTTGCATAGAAAAACTATTAAATCTGCCCAAAATCTGGACAAAAAACGAGGAAAAAATAGCAGCGCAGCCCAGCGCGCGGCTGCGGCCTCCCTCTCTTTCGGCCCAGTGGCCCAGGGCGGGGCTAGGGTTTCGATCTAGACCGTCCATAGCGATCCGACGGACCAGCGTCGTTTTCGCCTGATCAAAGTCGATCGATGCGGTGAGGGGCGAGGCGAACCCTAGTCATTTCCTCCCTGTCGCGCCGCTCGGCTCGTTCTCTCCGCTCCCACTGGCGTGAGCACGGGGCTGCGCCCCGACCGCCCTGTCCGGCCGCCGGCGGCGGCGGCGGAAGCCAGCGCACCGCGCGCTCGTCCTCTTCTTTCCCTTTTCTGTCTCCCTTTTTCTCATCTATGGCAGAACGTGAGGGAGACACAGCTTACACAGCTGCGCCTCCTCTGCACCCCTCGCTGTCCCGGACGCCGGGCGACCGCGCCACGCCGGTCCGGTCTAGCCGCTGGCAATGGCGTCCTCCACCGAGCGAGCCTGACCGCATCTCTTCCCCCCTTTCTTCTGTTTCACTCCTCTCCAACCACCACCTCCCCAGAGAGAGAGGGGCAGCTGCCGCCCAACGGCGACCTAGATGGATGGAGCGGTTGCGCCCCTGCCGACCCCTTCGCCGGTCGCGTGTTCCCATTGCGGTGAGCGCGCCGCCGTCGAATGGATCGGTGGTGGTGCTCTTTGCCCCTGTGGGGTGAGTTCTTCGTCCGACGCCACGGCTTGCAGATGCGCGTCCGGATCGAGAGGAACAGGTGCGGCCATGACGGCGGCACAACTTTTCTTTGAGATTTCTTTGCCCTTCTAGGGTTCTTTGGGAGAAGGGATTTCTTTCTGTGATTTATTTTCAACCGAAAAAATCTAACCCGATCTGGCTGATACCATTGTTAGACCCACTTGGATTGTGTAGGCTAGATATTCCGGTACACCTACCTTCTCCTTGTCCAGACGAGCTCGAACCAGTGCCGGCCATGGTGAAGTAGTGGCCGGTGATGGCAGAGAGATGGCGGCGGTGGTGTGCTTCCCGTGAGCACCGCGCTAGCCCTAGATCGGTAGGGATTGTAGGTGGAGATTGTGGCAGCGATTAACCTCGTTAATCGTGCCCCGGCCCCCATCTCTGTTTATATAGCGCGGGTCACAGGGGCCCACCAACCATGGTTTGGTTGGGCGCTCCCGATCAGGGCGCGAGTCAGGGGCCCGTTCGACCCGTTGGGTTCGAACGGGAGAGAGATCAACCTAACAGGACGAAGCTTCAATTTATTCGCGAAACAACATGTCAAAAACTAAGGACCATCCATGAAGATCGAAGAGAGTATACGCCTCCGCACCATCCATGACGAGACACTAAGGACCTAGTAGCAAAAGTTCAACTCTTGGCGTGAACATAACAACTCAGAAGGGCAGAGGAATTATTGGATCGACATGATCATCCGCCGGCAATGGAACAACACGGTATCTTTAATTAGTTACCGGTGACCGTGACGTTCCACTTTGGATAAAGCACCGTAGCGATGTACTCCTCCAGCTCGTCCACCCTAGGCAGCAGCGCCTTGACCGGCTCGGCGACCCTGAACCGCTCCGCCCATGCTGCTAGTTTCGGCGTCCTCGCCGGGTCGATGAGCGGCCCCAAGCCGGCCAGGCGGCCTACTGCCTCAAACCAAGGAAGATAGCACCCGAGTGCGATGTCGAGGAACCCGATGGAGCCACCACCGAAGAACGGCGCCTCCACCTCCCCTTTGGAGCACTCTGCCAGGGCAGCTTCCAAGTGTCGGAGCCCGGGCAGGGTCTCCTCCACCTTACTGGCTCTCTCCTCCTGCTTCGCTGTCTTGAGGATGCCGGTGTTGGAATAAGCCACGGCGTCTGGTGCAGTCGGGCTCATCGTGCGTGTCAGGTGCGCGCGGGACGTGCGGGACGCACTGGTGCGGTCGGGTGCGTCGGGTGCGTGCGGGACGCAGCGCCGTGACGAGTGTGCGTGCTGGTGGAACTGGGCATCGGTTCGTGGCCGTGCCGAGTCTGTAGGTGTGCGTTGTGTACGTAGTTTTAGTTAGACTCCAGTTTGTTAGTGCATGCAAGATTGGTCAAGTCGTGGAGTTGATTAGTGGCCGTGAGAAATGGCCGTAGAGTTAGCCCATGCATTAGTTAGTTACTAGACTAGTTGTGCATGGTGGGCGTGGCGTGAGTTTAGGATTAGTTGGTAGTGGAGATACTCTTGTAATGCCTACTTAAGTTGAGTACGTGAATGAAAGATGGTGAGGGCCGAGGGAAACATGTAGCCACGGTGTGCCACCAGGGAAGTGTCTTTGGCAAAGCCATTGTGATCCTTCTTCCTTGGTGAAGTGTGTACGTGTGTGTTCCTCTGGTATGTGTGCGTTCATGTGTTGTGTGAGACAAACCATGAAAGAGATAAGAGAGAGTTATGAGGAAGAAGAAGAAGGGCGCTGCGGCGAGGAGGCGGCGCCAACAATTGGTATCAGAGCTTGGTTGTCTTGGGCGGGGTTCGCCGTGCGGGAGGCGTGCCGGTGGTGACGGCGTTCGCCGGCGGCTGCGTGAAGCTCCTGTCTGTGTGTCGGCCTATGGAGGTGTGCGGCGCTGCGGCTGTCATGGCGGACGCGAAGGTGGCGCACGGTGAGTCCGCGGCGAGTGCGGCGGACATGGAGGCATCGGCTGCGGTGCTCGGCGAGTCCGCGGTGATGCAGTGTGATGCCGTGCGCACGACGAGCAATGGCGGACGCGGAGGCGAGGAGGTCGTGGAGGACCTGCGTGGTGGCGCAGAGGCCGCGGCGGCTCGGCGCGACGACCGTGGAGGCGCAGTGGCGCGTCGCATGGAGATGCGGCGCGTCGGCGGAGGCCGTAGCGGAGCGGTGCGACGCCATGAAGCGGCGTCCGAGAAGGCTCGCGTCTGAGCGTGAGGGCATCGACGGCGTATGTCACCGGAACGCCAGGCGTGTGTCGCCGGTGGAGAAGGAGCTCAGTGTATGTCGCCGGAGACGTGACGGAGCACGGTGCGACCGGCGTCAGTGCGCCAGGTCGGGTCCGTGGCGGTGCGACCGGCGTCGGTGCGCCACATCGGGTCCATGGGCTGGGTCACGGTCGTGGCGACGACATCGACATGAGCTACTTCGGCGACGGCGAGGCCGTGGCTTAGGGGGTGTGTGTTGGAATAAGCCACGGCGTCTGGTGCAGTCGGGCTCGTCGGGCACGTCAGGGCGCGCGGGACGTGCGGGACGCACTAGTGCGGTCAGGTGCGTGCGGGACGTGCAGGACGCAGCGCCGTGACGAGTGTGCGTGCTGGTGGAACTGGGCACGGCCAGTCTGTAGGTGTGCGTTGTGTACGTAGTTTGAGTTAGACTCCAGTTCGTTAGTGCATGCAAGATTGGTCAAGTCGTGGAGTTGGTTAGTGGCCGTGAGAAATGGCCGTAGAGTTAGCCCATGCATTAGTTAGTTACTAGACTAGTTGTGCATGGTGGGCGTGGCGTGAGTTTAGGATTAGTTGGTAGTGGAGATACTCTTGTAATGCCTACTTAAGTTGAGTACGTGAATGAAAGATGATGAGGGCCGAGGGAAACATGTAGCCACGGTGTGCCACCAGGAAAGTGTCTTTGGCAAAGCCATTGTGATCCTTCTTCCTTGGTGAAGTGTGTACGTGTGTTCTCCTCTGGTATGTGTGCGTTCATGTGTTGTGTGAGACAAACCATGAAAGAGATAAGAGAGAGTTATGAGGAAGAAGAAGAAGGGCGCTGCGGCGAGGAGGCGGCGCGAACAATTGGTATCAGAGCTTGGTTGTCTTGGGCGGGGTTCGCCGTGCGGGAGGCGTGCCGGTGGTGACGGCGTTCGCCGGCGGCTGCGTGATGCTCCAGTCCGTGTGTCGGCCTATGGAGGTGCGCGGCGCTGCGGCTGTCATGGCGGACGCGGAGGTGGCGCACGGTGAGTCCGCGGCGAGTGCGGCGGACATGGAGGCATCGGCGGCGGTGCTCGGCGAGTCCGCGGTGATGCCGTGCGCACGACGAGCAATGGCGGACGCGGAGGCGAGGAGGTCGTGGAGGACCTGCGTGGTGGCGCAGAGGCCGCGGCGGCTCGGCGCGACGACCGTGGAGGCGCAGTGGCGCGTCGCATGGAGATGCGGCGCGTCGGCGGAGGCCGTAGCGGTGCGGTGTGACGCCATGAAGCGGCGTCCGAGAAGGCTCATGTCTGAGCGTGAGGGCATCGACGGCGTATGTCACCGGAACGCCAGGCGTGTGTCGCCGGTGGAGAAGTTGCTCAGCGTATGTCTCCAGAGACGTGACGGAGCACGGTGCGACCGGCATCAGTGCGCCAGGTCGGGTCCGTGGCGATGCGACCGGCGTCGGTGCGCCACATCGGGTCCATGGGCTGGGTCACGGTCGTGGCGACGACAACGACATGAGCTACTTCGGCGACGGCGAGGCCGTGGCTTAGGGGGTGTGTGTTGGAATAAGCCACGGCGTTTGGTGGAGTCGGGCTCGTCGGACGCGTCAGGTGCGCGCGGGACGTGCGGGACGCACTGGTGCGGTCGGGTGCGTCGGGTGCGTGCGGGACGTGCAGGACGCAGCGCCGTGACGGGTGTGCGTGCTGGTCGAACTAGGCACGGCACGTCTGTAGGTGTGCGTTGTGTACGTAGTTTGAGTTAGACACCAGTTTGTTAGTGCATGCAAGATTGGTCAAGTCGTGGAGTTCGTTAGTGGCCGTGATAAATGGCCGTAGAGTTAGCCCATGCATTAGTTAGTTACTAGACTAGTTGTGCATGGTGGGCGTGGCGTGAGTTTAGGATTAGTTGGTAGTGGAGATACTCTTGTAATGCCTACTTAAGTTGAGTACGTGAATGAAAGATGGTGAGGGCCGAGGGAAACATGTAGCCACGGTGTGCCACCAGGAAAGTGTCTTTGGCAAAGCCATTGTGATCCTTCTTCCTTGGTGAAGTGTGTACGTGTGTGTTCCTCTGGTATGTGTGCGTTCATGTGTTGTGTGAGACAAACCATGAAAGAGATAAGAGAGAGTTATGAGGAAAAAGAAGAAGGGCGCTGCGGCGAGGAGGCGGCACCAACAATTGGTATCAGAGCTTGGTTGTCTTGGGCGGGGTTCGCCGTGCCGGTGGTGACGGCGTTCGCCGGCGGCTGCGTGAAGCTCCGGTCGGTGTGTCGGCCTATGGAGGTGCGCGGCGCTGCGGCTGTCATGGCGGACGCGGAGGTGGCGCACGGTGAGTCCGCGGCGAGTGCGGCGGACATGGAGGCATCGGCTGCGGTGCTCGGCGAGTCCGCGGTGATGCAGTGTGATGCCGTGCGCACGACGAGCAATGGCGGACGCGGAGGCGAGGAGGTCGTGCAGGACCTGTGTGGTGGCGCAGAGGCCGCGGCGGCTCGGCGCGACGACCATGGATGCGCAGTGGCGCGTCACATGGAGATGCGGCGCGTCGGCGGAGGCCGTAGCGGTGCGGTGCGACGCCATGAAGCGGCGTCCAAGAAGGCTCGCGTCTGAGCGTGAGGGCGTCGACGGCGTATGTCACCGGAACGCCAGGCGTGTGTCGCCGGTGGAGAAGGAGCTCGGCGTATGTCGCCGGAGACGTGACGGAGCACGGTGCGACCGGCGTCAGTGCGCCAGGTCGGGTCCGTGGCGGTGCGACCGGCGTCGGTGCGCCACGTCGGGTCCATGGGCTGGGTCACGGTCGTGGCGACGACATCGACATGAGCTACGTCGGCGACGGCGAGGCCGTGGCTTAGGGGGTGTGTGTTGGAATAAGCCACGGCGTCTGGTGCAGTCGGGCTCGTCGGGCACGTCAGGTGCGCGGGGGACGTGCGGGACGCACTGGTGCGGTCGGGTGCGTCGGGTGCGTGCGGGACGTGCGGGACGCAGCGCCGTGACGAGCGTGCGTGCTGGTGGAACTGGGCATCGGTTCGTGGCCGTGCCGAGTCTGTAGGTGTTCGTTGTGTACGTAGTTTGAGTTAGACTCCAGTTTGTTAGTGCATGCAAGATTGGTCAAGTCGTGGAGTTGGTTAGTGGCCGTGAGAAATGGCCGTAGAGTTAGCCCATGCATTAGTTAGTTACTAGACTAGTTGTGCATGGTGGGCGTGGCGTGAGTTTAGGATTAGTTGGTAGTGGAGATACTCTTGTAATGCCTACTTAAGTTGAATACGTGAATGAAAGATGGTGAGGGCCGAGGGAAACATGTAGCCACGGTGTGCCACCAGGAAAGTGTCTTTGGCAAAGCCATTGTGATCCTTCTTCCTGGGTGAAGTGTGTACGTGTGTGTTCCTCTGGTATGTGTGCGTTCATGTGTTGTGTGAGACAAACCATGAAAGAGATAAGAGAGAGTTATGACGAAGAAGAAGAAGGGCACTGCGGCGAGGAGGCGGCGCCAACAGCCGGTGCACGAAGGGAACAACTGCGGCAACAAAGCGAATTGAGAGGTGCAACTCCACGCGCAACGAGAGGTAATCTGTCAAATGAACTAACCTTGTCATTCACATAGGCGGCCCAAACGCGAGCGACTGCGGGGTTGTAGGGGTCTGCGGGGAGGATGGACGTGCCGTTGCCGGCAAGGCCAGGGGCATCGTCGAGGTACTCCACATAAAACTACGTCCCGTTTGGTCGGCATCGCATCACTGGAGAGAGAACGAAAACGAGAAAAGTGTGGACCTCACCGATCCTGTCACAATTCTGGGTCTCCCAAGCAAATCAAAGCAGGGTTGCAGCTCTGCAGTATTTTTGTCTTGGAAAACGGCCTGCCTGAGCATATTTAAACAAGGAGTACCAAGACTAACTATTGACACACCCCGCAAAAAGAAAAAAGACTAACTATTGACACTTTTGTGTACAGGTATCAGATTTTCCTGTTCTACGCATGCAGCCAAACTTTAATTAACAAATACCCCCTCTGTAAAGAAAGATAAAAGCATTTAGATCACTAACGCTATTATATTTCTATATGGAGGCAGTTCCATTAATTTGATTGTAGTTGCAGACTTGCAGGTCATAGCGTTTGGAAGCATTCCAACCAGACCTTATCGGCTTAGCATCTTGATTTAAAATATTGCAAAGTGTCACTACATGACATGCATCTCGACCAGCAACTTTACACCTACACCATAGCGGTGTTAGAATTAATGGGCTAGGCCCATAGCAATTTCTAAAATCTCAAAGCCCATGTGTAAAATGGCAAGTGGTGGTGCTAAGTTTAGTCCCACCCCGGAAGTTGAAGAAGAGTTGGACCTCTTTATATAGTGGGTTCTCTCCACCACTCTAAGTGGTGTGTGAGAAGAGAAAGGGAAAACCACACGCGCGCGCTCGCCTCGCCTCGCCGGGCCGTGGTGTGGCGTACATGCGTGTGAATGGTCCGCCGAAATCCGATCCGTCTCCTTGCAGGAGCGCAGCTTCCTTTTGCCGTTTTATTTTTATGTCTTGGCAAACAAGTTTTTGATTTCTTGTCCGGTAAGTATACGAATTAGAAACCGAGTCGGTTTGGGATTGTGATCGCGACACAATACCGCCTCTGGTCCTAATATATATACAGCTACCGGCTGCGGCCAGAGACACACCGAGAACACCTAGGGTTTTGCCTCATCTCACAACTTGCGCCGCCATCGTAGTCTACTCCATCCCAAACGCCGGCGTGCATCGGCGCGTGGGAGAGCAGGTCTCCGGAACCGTTCGTCTTTGCGATCCTGCACCGGGAGAGGATGAATTAGGTTTTTGGGAAGCGATGTGCGCGACTGCTCAAATTCGTCATCACGGGTCGTCTTCCGTCCAAGTCGGGCGGTGCTACTCATCGTCGTATTCATCGCCGTCAGCAGCAGATCGTCGCCAACATCGTCATCAACACTGTCGCACCCATAATAGCTAACGATCATACGTCCAACATCCTCTGTTCATGTCTGTTTCTACAGCTATTGTTACGCATGATACTAGTTATGACACTCCCCCCATTTTTATTTACTCTGCATAGTAACTTTGGTCAAAGTCAAACTTTGTAAACTTTGATAAAGTTTATAGACAAAAAATATTAACATATACAATAGCAAATCAATATCATTAGATTCATTATTGAAAATACTTTCACATCAAATAGATTTGTTATTGTAAATGTTCATATTTTTTTTATAAACTTGGTCAGACTTTATGAAGTTTTGACTTAAGTGAAATCTAATATGCAGAGTAAATAAAAACGGAGGGAGTACTTGCACTACACGCATAACTTAGTTTTAGTGCTTTCTCGATCCATATTAATCGTCACGGATTTAGTACAAAGTTACTAAATCAGCCAAAATTAATATGGATGTGAGGGAGTAGTGATTCCTAAAAAAATATCCCAACCCTGGTAAAATCTAGTCCTTAGAAATCACTACCCACAGCTATTTAGCCCCGGAATAATATGCTTGGTAGAACATACTAAGAATAAGATGTGAGGTCTTAAAGAGCTCAATGGAAAAACATTGCAAGATGCAAGATCGACGACGCTTCAATTTATTCACGAAACAACATATCACAACTCAGATCGAAGAGAGTGCACGCCTGTGCATTATTCATGACCACGACCCACTAACCCTCGCAAAAAGAAACCCGACTTAGTAGTAACAGTTCAACTCTTGACGTGAAAACAGCTACTCACAAGGCAGAGATCCTCCGCCGGTAATCGAACGACGCCATTTTTTATTTCTTTTGCCATAGTGGAACGACGAGATCTTTAATTAGTTGCCGGTGACCGCGATGTTCCACTTTGGATAAAGCGCCGTAGTGATGTACTCCTCCAGCTTGTCGACCCCAGGCAGCAGCGCCTTGATCGGCTCGGCGACGCTGAACCGCTCCGCCCACGCAGCTAGTTTCGGCGTCCTCGCCGGGTCGATGATCGGCCCCAAGCCGGCCAGGCGGCCTGCTGCCTCAAACCAGGGAAGATAGCACCCGAGCGCGATGTCGAGGAACCCGATGGCGTCACCACCGAAGAACGGCGCCTCCGCCTCCCCTTCGGAGCACTCCGCCATGACAGCTTCTAAGTGTCTGAGCCCGGACAGGGTCTCCTCCATCTTACCGGCTCTCTCCTCCTGCTTCGTAGTCTTGAGGATCCCGGTGCACGAAGGGAACAGCTGTGGCAACAAAGCGAGTTGAGAGGTGCAACTCCAAGCGCAACGAGAGGTAATCCGCGTGTGAAATGAACTAACCTTGTCGTTCACATAGGCGGCCCAGAAGCGAGCGACGGCGCGGCTGTAGGGGTCTGCGGGGAGGATGGGCTTGCCGTTGCCGGCAAGGCCGACGGCGTCGTCGAGGTACTCCAGGATGAGCAGCGACTCGCAGACGGGCCTGCCGTTGTGAATGAGGACGGGCACCTTCTTGTACACGGGGTTGGACGCGATGAGGAGGTCGCTCGTGGACCAGCGGTCCTCGGGGAGGTAGTCGTAGCTCAGCCCCTTTACGGCGAGCGCCATCTGGGCGCGCAGCACGTAGGGACTCACCCCGGGCGCCCACCACCCCAGCAGCTTCAGCTCTTCACCGCCGGCCATCAACGTTTCCTCGTCTTCCTCCCTGATACTCGTGTCCTGTATATCTGTTGCTTAAGTGTATATATGCATGGCAAGGCCCGAACTGCGATCTTTATAAGCACGAATGGCAAAGATGAAATCGTCTGAAAGTAAACAAGACAAAAGTTGGACTCTGAGGCAGAAAAAACTAATTATGGGAGAGCATGCTGATGGTGATGCGCCACCTACCCACTCCCCACCCACCGCACCTTCTAGGCTTCTACCCTCCACCCACCGCACCTGCCAGTCAAGGTGACTTGAATTTGGCAGCCATACTATGTCATGCATGACGTGAGCTGCAGTACATACTACTGCTGTACTGTCTAGCCTGAGAGGGACAGACTGAGCCACGTATACATGGTAGCACCTACCACATACAATAATTTATTTCTTGCATGTCCAGCTCATGCATGCACCATTCTGCTAATAACACGTACACTTCCTTAGCTAAGTTGAGCGGACATGAATTAAATATATTTTACTGCTAGCTACTGTAACAATGCTTCTTGCTGATGTCCTTGGATATTTTAGCACTGCCTGCATGATGCATATTAGTTTTTTTTTCCTTTTTGCGGAGAGCGTCATGCATATTAGTTGGCGAAACAAGATTATAGTTTAACACCCTCTCCTAATTTCATTCAACCAAAAAAATGCACCCAAGTCTTTTACATTAATCCTGTAAGAGTCATTCCTTATGAACAGTAGCCGGGCCAAGATTGGCTAAGGCCGCCAGCGAGAAAGTAAAGGTCAAAAAATAACTAAAACAACCCGGTTTCAAGGCATGAGCAATTTTAACATGGTAAGGTAAGAGTTACTCAAACCCGCTACTTAGTAATAAAATCACCAGCTCAGTCATAAAAGGAAGTAACTTAGACTGGTGGGTAGTGTCATACGTGTGATGACATAGAGTGGTTCGTTCATTACTTTGTAGAGTTATTTTATATTCAGAACCGCCACGTGATGGTAACATATTATATTACTTTATTTGCATCTCTCCTTATTAATTACTTGTCACATCATATTTTTTGCCTATGTGGCATGCCTGTTACTAATTATGTTACTTCCACTATGAGCAGCCTTATGTTCCTTTATATCTCACATGAAAAAAGAAGTTAAGATGGGCCATGTTAAATCTTCTCGGACAAATAAGAATCCAACCACAATAATCAATGAAAGTATTTATTCAATGGTGATACTAAAAAATTAGGACATTTACTCCCTCCGAACCGAAATAACTATTGTGGTTTTAGATACAAGTCAAACGAGTGATTAATCTCACCCTCCAATGGTCTTCAATAAAAGCTAAACCTTGAACGATAAATTTTGAAATACAATACAGATGCAAATTGTAAAAAGAGTCAATTGGTATTCTCTTACTGTTCAATATCATCAGGGTTGAGTTGAGCTCTAATATGAGGGATATTATTAGTTGTTTGAGTTAATGGACCGTTTCCGGAGGAGGATCCGATGATCCGAACTTGAAAATGTGTCATTGTCTTGTTTCTTTTATTCATCTCACCTTCCTGTAAAATTATATAGAAACAAAAATTACTAAACCGGTTTCCACATTTAGAGACATTAGAATTAGAAATTAAAGGAAGGAAATAACATGGAAAAGAGGAAATCATTAAGAGCTAAAGATCAAGTTTCAATCAAGGCATCGAACAACGGCATCTATCAAGAGAAGTTCGGATTTGGGAGAACCTAAGACGGGATACCCATTGCGTCTGAGCCGCAGAGGCGGAATGACGAAGGGCCGCTGCCTCGCCAGGTAGCATGTCGCCTTGTCGAAGGAGAGGACCTGCCGCTAATCAAGACATGACAGGGAAGTGGAGTACTGCCCGCTGCCACGCGTGGTTGGCCATCTGGCAGCAAGAACGAGACATAGCGGAGGCTCGGCGGGGTAGGGTTCTTCCACACGGTGGCGGTTCATTTCTTTCTTTTCAAGTAAAACAATAGACTCCCGCGGGCAATGCTGCACATATCCTTCTTCTTTTCTCCTCCGCGCATTACCCCGAGCAGTAACCCTTTTTCATCTGAGGTGATCTTGGGTGTGTAAACCCCGAGCAGCAACTTTCAGCACCCAGGCACTACTTCGGCCCTCGGTATGAAATCGGATGGAGATGGCCTGAACATCAAATTTCTCCGTTTTGATGAAATGGAGATTCTTCATGTTGATCAATTTTTCATTCGAGGCCGTCCTATTTATATTTATTGCCGTGCCAAAATCTGGTATTAACATGTTTTAATTTTTCCTTATAGATATCAAGAACTCAACGGGAGAACATTGCATTTCGTACTAGTAGCGTCTTTGACAGGGTCAAATCGCATAAGTACAGTAGACACAGATTTTGTTTCCCCTCTCGCAAGGCGACTTGAATAAGCCATCTTCCTTTTGATCTCCGCTGGTGAGTATGTGGATTCGCCTCCCCTCCTCCTGGCACTCCGGCAGCCGGTGACGGCAAGGGTATTCCAGGTGCCTCGGCTTAGATAGGTAGGGTTTTGCTTCTCGCAAGGGCAGTGCTCGGATGGATGGCGGCGCTTCTTCTTCGAGTCAGTCTTCCGGACTCTGATCCTCCTCAAGTTTGTTCGTCGGGGCGTATTAGACAGAGCTCCGGCGTAGATTCCCACCAGCTTCACGGAGAGGCGAGGTTAGTGTTTCTCGTCGTGCGTACGCGGCAACAAGATTTGGTGTCAAGTTCTTCAGATCGATTGAAGGATTCAATCACGATGATTGCGGCCCCCGAATGCTTGCCCTTAGGGCACACACACACGGATACTTCCCGGCTATCATCGACAAGGCCCAGCCGGCTCCGGTATGGGAGCGGCGTCAGGGGCGCGTCGGCGGCTCGTTTGGGCGGCGGCAATTGTTGTTCGATTGTCCATGGATCTCCATGTAATTTTAATTATGTTTGGGTGCTGTGTACTTTCAGTGAACCTTTATAATGGACTAGCAAATATGCCCGTGCATTACAACGGGAAAAAATTCGCATACTCCTAGCACAATAAGCACGACTCAAGACCCCTTCGCAGGTCCAAGTTAACTATTTGAACCCCTTCGTAGGTCCAAATTATTTATTTGAACATAGTGTCTCATCTGTGTTGTGGTTTATCCTCCTTCCCGTCTTCACTGACCATGATCACGGTATCCACCTAATCACAATGCGTCCGAACATGGTCAATTCCAAGGTGGTGATCTAGGCCACCGCACTCACACATGTCACTGAACTACGCTTGCAAATGAATGTCTATAGCAAATATGCCCGTGCGTTGCAACGGGAGAAAACAGCCCTCACACGCCCTTACCCACTGAGCATGGCTAAAGACCTCACCCTCATGCCCATAACATAATAAACATGACTACCTCATCCTTAGGTACACATCCTCCATTTCAATATAACACCAGACACATGTTTCCGCTTGTCATCTTTGCGGTCCTCGTCACTGGTGGTCGTAATACCAGTTGTCACTAACCAAGGTTGGCCAGGTCCAACAGCTGGATTGTTGAGCTGCCTTCGTGCCCGGTGAAGATCAAGCGCGTTGAACAAAGTTTTTTTTTATCATTTGGCTAATGTAATAGGAAAAAGCACTGCACATAATGTAAATTGAGTAGTTTGTGTCAGATAGACCATGAAACCTTAGTTCGACTCCTCATGCATTTTGACGGGAGTCATTGGGCCGAGTGAGACTGGTCGTACATGAAGACGCGACATAGAAAAAGATTCCTTCCATATCCTAGTTTTATAAACTGAACTAAAACAATGCACCAGGTGAACATATTTCAAAAATTCTCCAAGTTTTATTAATAGGTATAGATTTAAAAAATCATGTTTTTAAAAAATGATTGCCTTTTCAAATTTAAAGTTCAAAAATTATTTGTGTTTTTAAAATGTTTGCAAATTCAAAAAATAATCACAACAGTACCTCCTAGTTTATTTTTTGTTTTAAAAAACTCAGGTTTCAAAATAAATGAAAAGAGAAGTATTGTTCTTTTTAAATGTTCAAGTTTAATTTTTCTGTTAACAGCTTCGCAAAATTTTCGCGTTCTAAAATATATTCATTTTTTTTTGAAAAAAAATCTTCTCCTCTTAGTATCAGGCGTGACTGTGAGCTTAATTTATACTTTCACGCGGCCAATTAAATAGTAAGTCTTGTTTATTCCAGCGCTAGCTTTCTGAACGCTCTAGCGTGAGCTGCTGGGTTCGATTCCTGGTCGGGCAGTATTTTTCCTTGGAAAGGTTTTTACTGGCTTGGGCTCTTGGTACGCTAATGGGCCGGCCCATTGCGTCCTGATTTGTCTTTTTGACTGAAACGAATGGGGAGAACCAGAAAACTCTCCCGTGGAAACACCTCGACGTACGAAAATTATCTTGGTCCCACCGTAAACCAAATAAACTGGAGAAACAATCCTCCCTTTAATATTAAATTAGGGAAAGATCTGATATTTTTGGGAAAAAAAAGTCCTTGACAAAGCGATGAAAGATTGACGAAGCTTTAATTTATTCCCAAAACAGCAAAGTCAGATCCAAGACAGTGCACGCATGTGCACCATCCATCGCGATCAGACCCTAATAACCAAGTAACAAAAGTTCAACGAGCACAACAACTCGTGAAAACACCAACTGAATTTGAAGGCGAGCACAGCAACAACGATGGAACGGGGCGACATGATCTCTAATTAGTTGCCGACGCAGTGAGTGCGGCGTTCCACTTTGGATAAAGAACCGTTGAGATGTACTCCTCCACCTTGTCCGCCGCAGGCAGCAGCGCCCTTACCGGCTCGGCGGCCCTGAACCGCTCCGCCCACGCGGCCAGCTTTGGTGTCCTAGCCGCATCGAGGAATGGCGGCATGGCGGCAAGGTGGCCTATCGCTTCGATCCAGGGAAGATAGCACCCGAGGGCAATGTCGAGCAGCCTGAGAGAGCCACCGCCAAAGAACAGTGCCTCAGCCTCCCCTTCTTTGGAGCACTCCGCCAGGGCGGCCTCTAAGAGCCCGAACGCCGCCAAGGTCTCCTCCACCTTGTCAGCTCTCTCCTGCTGCTTTGCCGTCTTGAGAATGCCGATGCATGAAGGGAACAACTGCGGCAACAAAACACAACGGCGCCTGTGAGATGTTGTTAGCAGTAATCTTATCATGATGTATCAGCAGGTAGTTTTGAGTTCCGCATGTAGCTAGTTGTAGTTGGTGCCAGCAAGGTGTACGTGCTTTGCGTACGAAGACGGTTAGTCATTTTTTCGGAGAGGGTGGACGGTGAGTTGGGCATGTACACTGGTTCAGTCGGCTTCTGTCTATAGCATGAATACACGTCATCTATGGACTACGCTGTAGACAGCACGTACAACAAGCTGGCTATTTGGCCGGCTGTAACGTATGTGCATACAAAGTCCATGGGAGAAGGAAAAACTGTTTTTTAGGTTCGCGGGAGACGGGGAAAGTATGTTTTCCCGAAGCACGAGATAAATGCGACGCACGATAAGCGGCGGCCTCGGTACAACGGCAAATTGACCGTCTATAAGCAGCGATTCACATGGGAACAGACCGTCTTTATTTCTACAGACAGATGCGAGCAGTTTTCCCTTTCTCTCTCTCCCATGTTATTTTTTCTCCTACGTGGCTGATGTTACGGACGGCTGACTGTACATAATTGGACATGCCGTGAGAGACGGCGTACGTGACTACGTGTGAGATGCCGGAGGGCCGTGTGAAGCGGCTGCCACAGTCAAAGTCCGTAGAGCATGAGAGTATGTTAGCTGCATGGATTAGTTTGTTAGTCGCCTTGTAGGGTAGTTCGTTAGTGCGTGTGCATCGCATGCTAGCCAGGTCCTATGGCCGTAGAGAAGAGATTGACAAGCGTTGAGCATGACGTGCATGTAGCTGCTTAGTGGAGTTAGTGGGACACGTTCTGGGTGCACGTACGCATGAAGTATATCAGGCTAGTACTGGCCATGTTAGCTGTGTATATACGGATGACATTGAGTAATGAAAAAGTTGAGTCAGTTGGAGGAAACAATGTAGCATACGTGTTTCTCACCGGGAGCAAACACAAAGGTAGTTTTCTCCTTAGCGACTGTGCGTGTTAGTTTCTACCATGGTTGTGTGTTCTTGAGAGAAGAGAGAGATGTGACAGGCAGCGCTAATAAGGAAGAAGAGGCGCTGCGAGGAGGCAGCACCAACAGATGCAACTCCGACTCTCCAAGCTCAAACCAAACGATAGGAAACAAACCTTGTCGTCGATGTAGGAAGCCCAAAAGCGGGCGACGGCGCGGCTGTAGGGGTTGGTGGGGAGGATGGAGGTGCCGTTGCCGGCGAAGGCGTCGTCAAGGTACTGCACAAATGTCTGTATGTATACGAGATGGCAATGCGTCGTCATTCGGTGATTGTGCACTGATAGCTATCCGTGCGCCTTGAAATGTGCAATCGGCCATCACTTTATCGCAACAAGCGTTCCACTATCCCTATCCAACCACCTGCCCATTTTGTCCTCGGGAATGTGCGTGGCTGCTTTAGGGTTTACATTGTGGCACAAGGACCAATGAAGATAAGTGTACGATTGATCCATGTCTGAAGCGTGCAATGCCACGCCGTTCTTTAGTTGTAATTAACTATCCTCTTTGTATTTTGCACTAGCAACGTTTGGGAGGGCAGGGTTGAAAATCAGCTAATAACTTAGTATAAATTTATAATATGCGAGTTTAAGTATATTTTTCTATATTGGTTACCATATTTCCGCGTACATCAAGAACTTCCGCATATAATCATTTACACAAAATTCAGTTGGGAAATGCTCTGAAGCTAGATCAAATGTTGAATATGTAAAAGTATCAGATCGGATTGATCAGAAATTTTCAATTCAAATTATGGCAACTAGTCATGAACCCGTGCATCTGCACGGGCTAGTTTTGTAATGCTACATTGGTTCAATACTCTGGTAACCATTTTTTTCCATCTAGTAGAAAAATACATTTGTTGTGTGCGAACCATTGAAGGAATGATGAATATGAAAATACAGCAATCATATCTTGAAAGTTTAATAATCATGAAAGTGATTATCTTTAATATTACAACAAACTGGAAAACAAATTGGTATATTTGTTAGCATCCCGAAACATAACGCAAATATCCTATAAGTAACTTAATTTTGAATGGTAAGTATAATAATAATTCATTTATTTAATATTCATTCTTTTTTTCTTGTTAAGATTTTTGGATTAAGCATGGGGTATGTTCATCATCTCCTATTAAAATAAGCAAACATAATATTTTGTTTTCTTCAAAGGGACATTTACATCTGTGCCCCTAACTCGAACCCACTACTCAGTTTTGCCCCTAGTTTTCGGGTATGCTCAGTTTTGCCCCTCTGCCGTCAGTGCCACTTATAGAAATGCCCCTCCGCTCCATTTCCATCCAGTCAAGGCTGTTTGACCGCTAACTTGCCGTCAGTTTGACATATTTGCCCCTCTTTCTTACATGTGGGTCCTCTCTTACCTCTTCGCTTCACTCTCTCTCTCTCTCTGTGCTCTTTCTCTCGCTCGACCCTAACCCTAGCTCTCTCTTCCCCAAATCGCCCCCTCACCTGAACCCTAGCGGCTTCGATCCACACCATGGAAAACTGCAGATCAATGGCGGGCACGGTGGAGATTCGGTGGACCTGACTCTTTACGTGAGCTGTGCTGCGATTCGGAGCCAACCGCTGTAGATGGAGGTCGACGGTGGTTGCGGCGCCGGCGGCGGCCATGAAGGGAGCACAAATCCGAAGGGGTAAGTGCAGTACTTCAGATCTGAAGCCTGCTATACGTATTGTAGTTCGATTTGATTGCTAGTGTTCATCTGCGTTCGTAGTGCTCATTTGGTTCGATTTTTTTTTCCTGTTTTTCATTGTCATTCGTAGGGTGGACTATATATGTTTGGATTGTAGAATGGAAACAACACTTCTAGTTCCTGCTGGTACAAAAGCAGGGAACACAGGATTTTCATTTCCTTTGGTAGTGGAGAGCACACTGAAGTTTGTGCGGTTCAGATCTCAAATATGTGCTAAATACCCGTGGGGAATACATGATGCAGTTGAATTCAGGTACTGGGATATTGATAGTTCAGTTTGGGTCCCAGTCCAATGTGATGCTGAGTTAGAAAAAATGTTTAGAATTCATGCTCATTTCCCAGTCAAATTGGAAATCAATGTCATAAAAGAAAAAGAGGATTGACAGAGAGCAGTGGCAGAAAATCACAATCTACTAGTTCTAGAGGTAGGAGCAGAATATCCAGGGGGAGAAAAGCAAGTGTTAGCAGTCAGAAGAGAGCTTCAGATGCAGGAGAGAGCTCTATGCAGGTACCAGGAACACCATCAGAGCAAGTGCCTATTTATGCAGGTCCTACTCAGAGCAGAGATTCTGTTGATCCAAATATTGAGGAGGGACTTCCTGATGACTGGCCTACAGATGATGAGGATGAAAGGCTTTTCCCTCAGTTTGTTACAAAACAGAAGGCCAAGAAGACAGATGATGATGGGGATGAAGATTATATGCTACCACCAGAAGGAATGTTTGATGAGCCAGGTGAAGATGAGTTGGAGGAGGACCAGGACATGGGATAGTGAGGATTCTGATGATGGAAGGCCAGATGTGCAGTACAACAGAGATGATCCTTCTTTAAAAGAAGGAACTATATTTTCCAGTGCTTTAGACTGTAGGAATGCACTAGCTACATTTTCAATTAAAACTCAGAGTGAGTATGTAGTAGACAAGAGTGATCCTACCAGGTTGACTGTTCATTGTGCTTATAAGAGGTGTAGATGGAGGATGCATGCCTCCTTAATGAGAAATAGCTCATTGTTTCAGGTACAAACAGTAGGTGCATATGTAGTTACATTGCAAATATTTTTCAGTTATTTGTTGCAGCAAGTATGTCTGACATGTAATTTAACTTTCAATATTGCAGGTCAAAGTGAACCAGTCTGCACATACTTGTCCAAGTGTAAGCAGAAGGCAAAGACTGAAGTCAGCTAAGTGCAGATGGGTTGCTGATGCAGTGAAGCATTGGGTTTTAGAGGATTCAGAGGTTGGAGTTACAGAGTTGAAAAAGAACCTGAAGAAAAAATATGGCCTGCAAGTCCCATACATGAGAGTGTTCTATGGAAAGCAGATGGCACTGGACAACATTTATGGTAAGTGTACTGACTCATTTCAATTGTTGTACATTTACAAGGCAGAAGTTGAGAAAGCATCTCCTGGAAGTGTAGTTAACATTGACAAGCACACTGTAGAGTACAAAATAGCTGGAAAAACTAGACAAAAAGAGTGCTTTAGAAGAGTGTTTGTTTCTTTCAAAGCATGCTGGCAGGGTTTTTTAGATGGATGTAGGCCCTATCTTGCAGTAGATGGCACAACACTGAATGGCAGATATAAAGGCCAATTTGTGAGTGCATGTGCAGTGGATGCTTGCAACTGGATCTTCCCAGTAGCAGTTGGAGTTGTTGAGTCTGAAAATACAGATAGTTGGACATGGTTTTCCCAGAATTTAAAAGAACTAATAGGACATCCACCAGGTCTTGTCATCCACACAGATGCATGCAAAGGACTAGAGACTGCTGTTTAAGATGTATTAACAGGAGTTGAGCACAGGGAATGCATGAGGCATTTGGCAGCTAATTTCTCCAAAAAAATTAGAGGAAAGTTTTTTGATGATAATTTGTGGCCTTGTTCATTGACATATAGCATGAAAATGTTGGAAATACGCCCTAGAGGCAATAATAAATGGTTATTATTATATTTCTTTGTTCATGGTAATTGTCTATTGTTCATGCTACAATTGTATTGTCCGGAAATCGTAATACATGTGTGAATGCATAGACCACAACGTGTCCCTAGTAAGCCTCTAGTTGACTAGCTCGTTGATCAACAGATAGTCATGGTTTCCTGACTATGGAAATTGGATGTCATTGATAACGGGATCACATCATTAGGAGAATGATGTGATGGACAAGACCCAATCCTAAGCATAGCATAAAAGATCGTGTAGTTTCGTTTGCTAGAGCTTTTCCAATGTCAAGTATCTTTTCCTTAGACCATGAGATCGTGCAACTCCCGGATACCGTAGGAGTGCTTTGGGTGTGCCAAACGTCACAACGTAACTGGGTGACTATAAAGGTGCACTACGGGTATCTCCGAAAGTGTCTGTTGGGTTGGCACGGATCGAGACTGGGATTTGTCACTCCGTGTGACGGAGAGGTATCTCTGGGCCCACTCGGTAATGCATCATCATAATGAGCTCAATGTGACTGAGGCGTTAGTCACGGGATCATGCATTGCGGTATGAGTAAAGAGACTTGCCGGTAACGAGATTGAACAAGGTATTGGGATACCGACGATCGAATCTCGGGCAAGTAACATACCGATTGAGAAAGGGAATTGCATACGGGATTGATTGAATCCTCGACACCGTGGTTCATCCGATGAGATCATCGTGGAACATGTGGGAGCCAACATGGGTATCCAGATCCCGCTGTTGGTTATTGACCGGAGAGGCGTCTCGGTCATGTCTGCATGTCTCCCGAACCCGTAGGGTCTACACACTTAAGGTTCGGTGACGCTAGGGTTGTAGAGATATGTGTATGCGGAAACCCGAAAGTTGTTCGGAGTCCCGGATGAGATCCCGGACGTCACGAGGAGTTCCGGAATGGTCCGGAGGTGAAGAATTATATATAGGAAGTCAAGTTTCGGCCACGAGAAAGTTTCGGGGGTTACCGGTATTGTACCGGGACCACCGGAAGGGTCCCGGGGGTCCACCGGGTGGGGCCACCTATCCCGGAGGGCCCCATGGGCTGAAGTGGGAGGGTAACCAGCCCCTAGTGGGCTGGGGTGCCCCCATGGGCCTTCCCCCTGCGCCTAGGGTTGGAAACCCTAGGGTGGGGGGGGGG
>NC_057814.1:16666734-16702205 GCF_018294505.1 Triticum aestivum | reverse complement strand
GGGGGGGGGGGCGCCCCACTTGCCTTGGGGGGCAAGTTCCCCCCCTTGGCCGCCGTCCCTTGCCCTAGATGGGTTGTGGCCGGCGCCCCCCCTCCCAGGGGGCCTATATAAAGGGGGGAGGGAGGGCAGCAACAAGACAGCCTTGGGCGCCTCCCTCCTCCCCTGCAACACCTCTCTCTCTCGGATAAGCTCGGCGAAGCCCCGCCGACATCCCGCTGCATCCACCACCACGCCGTCGTGCTGCTGGATCTCCATCAACCTCTCCTTCCCCCTTGCTGGATCAAGAAGGAGGAGACGTCGCTGCACCGTACGTGTGTTGAACGCGGAGGTGCCGTCCGTTCGGCACTCGGTCATCGGTGATTTGAATCACGGCGAGTACGACTCCGTCATCCACGTTCATTGGAACGCTTCCGCTCGCGATCTACAAGGGTATGTAGATGCACTCCTTTCCCCTCGTTGATAGTATACTCCATAGATGCATCTTGGTGAGCGTAGGAAAATTTTAAATTATGCTACGATTCCCAACAGTGGCATCATGAGCCAGGCCTATGCGTAGTTACTATGCACGAGTAGAACACAAAGCAGTTGTGGGCGTTGAGTTTGCCAATTCTTCTTGCCGCTACTAGTCGTTTCTTGTTTCGGCGGCATTGTAGGATGAAGCGGCCCGGACCGACCTTGCACGTACGCTTACGTGAGACAGGTTCCACCGACTGACATGCACTAGTTGCATAAGGTGGCTAGCGGGTGTCTGTCTCTCCTACTTTAGTCGGAACGGATTCGATGAAAAGGGTCCTTATGAAGGGTAAATAGAAATTGGCAAATCACGTTGTGGTCATAGGTAGGTAAGAAACGTTCTTGCTAGAAACCTACAAACCACGTAAAAATTTGCAACAACAATTAGAGGACGTCTAACTTGTTTTTGCAGCAAGTGCTATGTGATGTGATATGGCCAGAAGATGTGATGAATGATATATGTGATGTATGAGATTGATCATATTCTTGTAATAGGAATCACGACTTGCATGTCGATGAGTATGACAACCGGCAGGAGCCATAGGAGTTGTCTTTATTATTTTGCATGACCTGCGTGTCATTGAATAACGCCATGTAAATTACTTTACTTTGTTGCTAAACGCGTTAGCCATAAAAGTAGAAGTAATCGTTGGCGTGACGACTTCATGAAGACACAATGATGGAGATCATGGTGTCATGCCGGTGACGAAGATGATCATGGTGCCCCGAAGATGGAGATCAAAGGAGCATAATGATATTGGCCATATCATGTCACTATTTGATTGCATGTGATGTTTATCATGTTTTTGCATCTTATTTACTTAGAACGACGGTAGTAAGTAAGATGATCCCTTATAATAATTTCAAGAAAGTGTTCACCCTAACTGTGCACCGTTGCGAAGGTTCGTTGTTTCGAAGCACCACGTGATGATCGGGTGTGATAGATTCTAACGTTCGAATACAACGGGTGTTGACAAGCCTAGCATGTACAGACATGGCCTCGGAACACACGCAATACACTTAGGTTGACTTGACGATCCTAGCATGTACAGACATGGCCTCGGAACACGGAGGACCGAAAGGTCGAGCATGAGTCGTATAGAAGATACGATCAACATGGAGATGTTCACCGATCTTGACTAGTCCGTCTCACGTGATGATCGGACACGGCCTAGTTAAATTCGGATCATGTATCACTTAGATGACTAGAGGGATGTCTATCTGAGTGGTAGTTCATTAAATAATTTGATTAGATGAACTTAATTATCATGAACTTAGTCTAAAATCTTTACACTATGTCTTGTAGATCAAATGGCCAACGTTGTCCTCAATTTCAATGCGTTCCTAGAGAAAACCAAGCTGAAAGATGATGGCAGCAACTATACGGACTGGGTCCGGAACCTGAGGATCATCCTCATAGTAGCCAAGAAAGATTATGTCTTAGAAGCACCGCTAGGTGAAGCACCAATCCCAGAAAACCAAGACGTTATGAACGCTTGGCAGCAGCGTGCTGATGATTACTCCCTCGTTCAGTGCGGCATGCTTTACAGCTTAGAACCGGGTCTCCAAAAGCGTTTTGAGAAACATGGAGCATATGAGATGTTCGAGGAGCTGAAATTGGTTTTCCAAGCTCATGCCCGGGTCGAGAGATATGATGTCTCCGACAAGTTCTTCAGCTGTAAAATGGAGGAGAATAGTTCTGTTAGTGAGCACATACTCAGAATGTCTGGGTTGCATAACCGCTTGTCTCAGCTGGGAGTCAATCTCCCGGATGACGCGGTCATTGACAGAATCCTCCAGTCGCTTCCACCAAGCTACAAGAGCTTTGTGATGAACTTCAATATGCAGGGGATGGAAAAGACCATTCCTGAGGTATATTCGATGCTGAAATCAGCGGAGGTGGAAATCAGAAAAGAACATCACGTGTTGATGGTGAATAAAACCACTAAGTTCAAGAAGGGCAAGGGTAAGAAGAACTTCAGGAAGGACGGCAAGGGAGTTGCCGCGCCAGGTAAACCAGTTACTGGGAAGAAGTCGAAGAATGGACCCAAGCCTGAAACTGAGTGCTTTTATTGCAAGGGAAGTGGTCACTGGAAGCGGAACTGCCCCAAATACTTAGCGGACAAGAAGAAGGCCGGCAACACCAAAGGTATATGTGATATACATGTAATTTATGTGTACCTTACCAGTACTCGTAGTAGCTCCTGGGTATTAGATACCGGTGCGGTTGCTCATATTTGTAACTCAAAACAGGAACTACGGAATAAACGGAGACTGGCGAAGGACGAGGTGACGATGCGCGTCGGGAATGGTTCCAAGGTCGATGTGATCGCCGTCGGCACGCTACCTTTTAAACCTCAATAATTGTTATTTAGTGCCAGCTTTGAGCATGAACATTGTATCTGGATCTCGTTTAATTCGAGATGGCTACTCATTTAAATCCGAGAATAATGGTTGTTCAATTTATTTGAGAGATATGTTTTATGGTCATGCCCCGCTGGTCAATGGTTTATTTTTGATGAATCTCGAACGTGATGTTACACATGTTCATAGTGTGAATACCAAAAGATGTAAAGTTGATAACGATAGTCCCACATACTTGTGGCACTGCCGCCTTGGTCACATTGGTGTCAAGCGCATGAAGAAGCTCCATGCAGATGGACTTTTGGAGTCTCTTGATTATGAATCATTTGACACGTGCGAACCATGCCTCATGGGTAAGATGACCAAGAATCCGTTCTCCGGAACAATGAAGCGAGCAACCAACTTATTGGAAATCATACATACCGATGTGTGCGGTCCAATGAGTGTTGAGGCTCGCGGAGGATATCGTTATGTTCTCACTCTCACTGATGATTTAAGTAGATATGGGTATGTCTACCTAATGAAACACAAGTCTGAAACCTTTGAAAAGTTCAAGGAATTTCAGAGTGAAGTTGAGAATCAACGTGACAGAAAAATAAAATTCTTACGATCAGATCGTGGTGGAGAATATTTAAGTCAAGAATTTGGTACACACTTAAGGAAATGTGGAATTGTTTCACAACTCACGCCGCCTGGAACACCTCAGAGAAATGGTGTGTCCGAACGTCGTAATCGCACTCTATTGGATATGGTGCGATCTATGATGTCTCTTACCGATTTACCGCTCTCATTTTGGGGCTATGCTTTAGAGACTGCCGCATTCACTTTAAATAGGGCTCCGTCGAAATCCGTTGAGACGACACCGTATGAATTATGGTTTGGGAAGAAACCTAAGCTGTCGTTTCTAAAAGTTTGGGGATGCGATGCTTATGTCAAGAAACTTCAACCTGAAAAGCTCGAACCCAAGTCGGAAAAATGCGTCTTCATAGGATACCCTAAGGAAACGATTGGGTATACCTTCTACCTCAGATCCGAAGGCAAGATCTTCGTTGCCAAGAACGGGTCCTTTCTGGAGAAGGAGTTTCTCTCGAAAGAATTGAGTGGGAAGAAAGTGGAACTTGATGAGGTGATAGTCACCCCTTCTGAACCGGAAAGTAGCGCAGCGCGGGAAAATGTTCCTGTGGTGCCTACACCGACTGGGGAGGAAGTTAATGATGATGATCATGAAGCTTCGGATCAAGTTACTGAACTTCGTAGGTCCACAAGGACACGTTCCGCACCAGAGTGGTACGGCAACCCTGTCCTGGAAATCATGTTGTTAGACAACGGTGAACCTTCGAACTATGAAGAAGCGATGGCGGGCCTGGATTCCGACAAATGGCTAGAAGCCATGAAATCCGAGATAGGATCCATGTATGAAAACGAAGTATGGACTTTGACTGACTTGCCCGATGCTCGGCGAGCCATAGAAAATAAATGGATCTTTAAGAAGAAGACGGACGCGGATGGTAATGTGACCATGTACAAAGCTCGACTTGTCGCTAAGGGTTATCGACAAGTTCAAGGGGTTGACTACGATGAGACTTTCTCACCCGTAGCGAAGCTGAAGTCCGTCCGAATCATGTTAGCAATTGCCGCATACTATGATTATGAGATATGGCAGATGGACGTCAAAACGACATTCCTTAACGGCTTCCTTAAGGAAGAGTTGTATATGATGCAGCCGGAAGGTTTTGTCGATCCTAAGAATGCTAACAAAGTATGCAAGCTCCAGCGCTCAATCTATGGGCTGGTGCAAGCATCTCGGAGTTGGAACATTCGCTTTGATGAGATGATCAAAGCGTTTGGGTTTACACAGACTTATGGAGAAGCCTGTGTTTACAAGAAAGTGAGTGGGAGCTCTGTAGCATTTCTCATATTAGATGTGGATGACATACTATTGATGGGAAATGATATAGAATTCTTGGAAAGTATAAAGGCCTATTTGAACAAGTGTTTTTCAATGAAGGACCTTGGAGAAGCTGCTTATATATTAGGCATAGATCTATAGAGATAGATCAAGACGCCTCATTGGTCTTTCACAGAGTACATACCTTGACAAGATATTGAAGAAGTTCAATATGGATCAGTCCAAGAAGGGGTTCTTGCCTGTATTGCAAGGTGTGCAATTGAGCACGGCTCAATGCCCGACCACGGCAGAAGATAGAGAAAAGATGAGTGTCATCCCCTATGCCTCGGCCATAGGGTCTATTATGTATGCCATGCTGTGTACCAGACCTGATGTAAACCTTGCCGTGAGTTTGGTAGGAAGGTACCAAAGTAATCCCGGCATGAAACACTGGACAGCGGTCAAGAATATCTTGAAGTACCTGAAGAGGACTAAGGATATGTTTCTCGTTTATGGAGGTGACGAAGAGCTCGTCGTAAAGGGTTACGTCGACGCAAGCTTCGACACAGATCTGGATGACTCGAAGTCACAGACCGGATACGTGTATATTTTGAATGGAGGAGCAGTAAGCTGGTGCAGTTGCAAGCAAAGCGTCGTGGCGGGATCTACATGTGAAGCGGAGTACATGGCAGCCTCGGAGGCAGCACAGGAAGCAGTCTGGATGAAGGAGTTCATTATCGACCTAGGGGTGATTCCCAATGCGTCGGGCCCGATGACTCTCTTCTGTGACAACACTGGAGCCATTGCCCTTGCGAAGGAGCCCAAGTTTCACAGGAAGACCAGGCATATCAAGCGTCGCTTCAACTCCATTCGTGAAAGTGTTCAAAATGGAGACATAGATATTTGTAAAGTACATACGGACCTGAATGTAGCAGATCCGTTGACTAAACCTCTCCCTAGAGCAAAGCATGATCAACACCAGGACGCAATGGGTGTTCGATTCATCACAATGTAACTAGATTATTGACTCTAGTGCAAGTGGGAGACTGTTGGAAATATGCCCTAGAGGCAATAATAAATGGTTATTATTATATTTCTTTGTTCATGGTAATTGTCTATTGTTCATGCTACAATTGTATTGTCCGGAAATCGTAATACATGTGTGAATGCATAGACCACAACGTGTCCCTAGTAAGCCTCTAGTTGACTAGCTCGTTGATCAACAGATAGTCATGGTTTCCTGACTATGGACATTGGATGTCATTGATAACGGGATCACATCATTAGAAGAATGATGTGATGGACAAGACCCAATCCTAAGCATAGCATAAAAGATCGTGTAGTTTCGTTTGCTAGAGCTTTTCCAATGTCAAGTATCTTTTCCTTAGACCATGAGATCGTGCAACTCCCGGATACCGTAGGAGTGCTTTGGGTGTGCCAAACGTCACAACGTAACTGGGTGACTATAAAGGTGCACTACGGGTATCTCCGAAAGTGTCTGTTGGGTTGGCACGGATCGAGACTGGGATTTGTCACTCCGTGTGACGGAGAGGTATCTCTGGGCCCACTCGGTAATGCATCATCATAATGAGCTCAATGTGACTGAGGCGTTAGTCACGGGATCATGCATTGCGGTACGAGTAAAGAGACTTGCCGGTAACGAGATTGAACAAGGTATTGGGATACCGACGATCGAATCTCGGGCAAGTAACATACCGATTGAGAAAGGGAATTGCATACGGGATTGATTGAATCCTCGACACCGTGGTTCATCCGATGAGATCATCGTGGAACATGTGGGAGCCAACATGGGTATCCAGATCCCGCTGTTGGTTATTGACCGGAGAGGCGTCTCGGTCATGTCTGCATGTCTCCCGAACCCGTAGGGTCTACACACTTAAGGTTCGGTGACGCTAGGGTTGTAGAGATATGTGTATGCGGAAACCCGAAAGTTGTTCGGAGTCCCGGATGAGATCCCGGACGTCACGAGGAGTTCCGGAATGGTCCGGAGGTGAAGAATTATATATAGGAAGTCAAGTTTCGGCCACCGGGAAAGTTTCGGGGGTTACCGGTATTGTACCGGGACCACCGGAAGGGTCCCGGGGGTCCACCGGGTAAGGCCACCTATCCCGGAGGGCCCCATGGGCTGAAGTGGGAGGGTAACCAGCCCCTAGTGGGCTGGGGTGCCCCCCATGGGCCTTCCCCCTGCGTCTAGGGTTGGAAACCCTAGGGTGGGGGGGCGCCCCACTTGCCTTGGGGGGCATGTTCCCCCCCCTTGGCCGCCGCCCCTTGCCCTAGATGGGTTGTGGCCGCCCCCCCCCCTCCCAGGGGGCCTATATAAAGGGGGGGAGGGAGGGCAGCAACAAGACAGCCTTGGGCGCCTCCCTCCTCCCCTGCAACACCTCTCTCTCTCGTATAAGCTCGGCGAAGCCCTGCCGACATCCCGCTGCATCCACCACCACGCCGTCGTGCTGCTGGATCTCCATCAACCTCTCCTTCCCCCTTGCTGGATCAAGAAGGAGGAGACGTCGCTGCACCGTACGTGTGTTGAACGCGGAGGTGCCGTTCGTTCGGCACTCGGTCATCGGTGATTTGAATCACGGCGAGTACGACTCCGTCATCCATGTTCATTGGAACGCTTCCGCTCGCGATCTACAAGGGTATGTAGATGCACTCCTTTCCCCTCGTTGCTAGTATACTCCATAGATGCATCTTGATGAGTGTAGGAAAATTTTAAATTATGCTACGATTCCCAACAGAAAAAAAACACAATTATCATCTTAGACAGCTATACAGCAAACCTGGTGTCCAAGAGTACCTAGAAGAGCATCATAGCAAACTATGGGCCAGGGCCTTGTTCAATGAAATATGCAAAGTTGATTATGTCAATAACAATTTAGCTGAGTCATTCAATTCAAAAATTAAGAAGTGGAAGGGGGTACACATTGTGGACTTGCTTGACAAAATTAGGCAGTTCATAATGGAAAAGTTTGACTTGAGACAGCAGATTGCAGCTGGGACATACAATGGGCACATCATAATCCCAAAAATCATGATTATGCTTCATGCAAAATCAAAAGACCTTGATATGTCCATAGTGAAAAGAAGCACATTTGAGGCAGAGATTACTGCAATTGACAAGGAAAAAAGAGAGTGGAGATATCCTGTTAATTTGCAAACACATACTTGTAGTTGTAGAAAGTGGCAAATAACAGGACAACCATGCATACATGCATTGTACTTTATCACTTCAATGAGAGGTCCAGTTAGTGAGATTGATCAGTATGTTCATGAGTATTTCTCTGTAGCAAAATTCAAGGCTACTTATGCTGATAATCTGCCACTTCTGGAGGCAAGCAACAATGGGATGTTGTAGACCCAGGATTTAAACTTAGTGCTCCATTGCAAAATAGGCCACCTGGTAGACCTAGGAAGACAAGAATTAGGGCTAAATCAGAGGGAAAAGGACTTGGAGGAAGAAAGAATAAGTGTTCAAGATGTGGGAAGCTTGGGCACAAAGGCAGCCACTGCAAAGAGTCCATTGACCCTGCATTTGGAGAGGAAGAACATTGGGGTGCTGATAATGCCAATGATGAACCTCTGGCTAAAAATGATGAAGCAACTGATGTTGCTACTGATGCAACAACTGCTACTAATGAAACTATGGCAGATGGTGCTACTGATGATGTAAATGCAAATGCAAGTGCTGGAGATGATGCAAATGCAGATGTAAGTGCTGAAGATGCTGCTAATGCAAATGCAACCGTTGGAGATGATGTAAGTGAAAAAAATGCAGGTGCTGGAGATGCTGCTAATGCAAATGCAACTTCTACAGATGCAACAACTGCCAGTAGTGCAGTCAGGTACTTTTTTGGTTTATTTTTGAAATTATTTCCTAAATTCTTCAATGTTTGCTAACTGGCCTCTCCCATTTATTTGTGACTTTGCAGCCCAAGAAAGAACTACAAAAGACCAGCTGAGAGGGGACAGTCACCACATAAGAAGAAGTTCAAAATTGCAGAAGAGGAGATTATAGGTTCTGTCACTGGAAGCAATAATCCTACCAGTTCTTCTACTCCAAACAAGGCTGTGAGCAAAACTGTGAGCACCAGGAGGAGTTCTAGGCTCTCTTCAAACCCAGCTTGCAATACCAGGAGCAAGAAGAACAAGTAGATGTGGTAGTACTTGTAATGCTGTAAAAATTTGTTGTGGGTGTGAAAACTGTAAGGTCATGTAATAAATTTGTTGTGGCACAATGCTGTGAACTCTCTTATGTCTCAATGTGATCATGTCCTATGTTTGTTCCAGTTGCTAGTGTGCCCATTTAACTGTCATTTTTGTCACATTACTACTGCACTGTCAAGTTTTGTCACATTACTACATTGCTACAAAATGGAACACAATATACTCAAAATAGCAAACTCATTTCCAGTTAAAACTTGTCACATTACACTAGATGAAACTCATTTCCAATGTGCTTTGGAACAAATACAACTAATTAAGATAGCTCACACAGCAATACATTACATTTCATTAAATACCATAATCCAGCTAGTATGGATTCTTAAACCACTCAGAACAAACTGATGCCAAAATGCTAATGCAAATTACTATGAGAAATCCCCATGTTTGCATAAGTTCATTTCTCTTCTTGATCTTCAACTTGAGTTTCTTGTTCTTCTCTGTTAAGTACATCAACCTCCTCTCCAAATGATGGGACTTTAGCCAGCTTTTCTCCAATCTAGCATGAAGTTCCTCAAATGCACGAGCAACACAATCTGTGGGAGGGGGGTCAATCCAAACTACCCAGTCGCATTCATCAGGGAGCTGCAGAATTAATCTTACATTATACAACAAAAAATTGGCAAATAATGACAGCAAAATGAGAGGACAGACAGAGCGGGAATGAGAGTTAATCTTACATCTAGGGGGCAGCCTAAGAATCTTCTTCCCGTGCTTGCACCTCCCCAGGCGACGCGGCGAGCGGGGATGAGACCGTGCCCTGCGCACCGCCGCGTCGTGCTCATCTCCAGCCCAGAGAATGACGGATGGGTGAGGTAGAACTCAGATTGAAACTGAACAATCCCAACACCATCGACCTAAACGCAGGAAATCCCCAATCTGATGAACCCTAATTGGGACAGAAATCCCCCCAGATCGATCCACCGACGAGCCACACTTACCTCGCAAGCCACCGACGAGCTCGACGTGGACATGCCGCCGCCCTCCAAATCGACCCACCGTCGGCCTCTGAATCCTGCTGCGGTCGCTCTCTCCCCTCTCCAAATCGAGCCGTCGAGAGGTTGAAGAAGAACAGAGAGAGAGTGAAGCGAAGAGGTAAGAGAGGGCCCACATGTAAGAAAGAGGGGCAAATATGTCAAACTGACGGCAAGTTAGCGGTCAAACAGCCTTGACTGGACGGAAACGGAGCGGAGGGGCATTTCTATAAGTGGCACTGACGGCAGAGGGGCAAAGCTGAGCATACCCGAAAACTAGGGGCAAAACTGAGTAGTAGGTTCGAGTTAGGGGCAGAACTGGAATTGGCCCTTCTTCAAAAGCTTAAGTTAGTTAGTTTAGTTCAGAGTACTATATAGTTAGTCTCCATTTATTTTAATATTTTTAACAGTAACCCTACCCGGTTTCAACTGGCCACTATATTTAATTTAGTATAAGACAGGTAATTCTAAGTTCTAAAAGGTCGTCAAAAATGTACACACGTGGAGATCAGGTAGGACATACATATGTAGAATTTGGCAAAATAATATGATAATTTTTCACACGAAGAAAACAATACGATAATTCGTGATATCTACTTACTGTAGTTTAAATACATTTTTACGGCATGTATCTGTTACCGTCACCTAGTGTTGCTTAATTAGTGTGCGTTAACTGAATTTGTTAATTTTCTCAGCTAAAAAATTATCAAATTTCCTCGTATGGGTATATGCGTCTATATATCTGTTACACACACATGTCAATTTTATACTTTAAAACTATATTAAAATATGATTTTGCCCAAGTTAATTTGGAATGCTGTCAAATTAATTGTGGCCGAACTATGCATGCTATTTTTCTGGTTGTCAGTAGAGTTTAGATGTATATGCAGATAGTGCCTGCACGGAGAAGCTTGTCAACTAAACTTACCGTATGTATTCACATTGCCATGCATGTCGTACAAATCATACCCTGAATGTAAACCACTCTATTCAACTATTCAGAGACTCGTTCAGCACCTTGTAATTTTTATTTTTTTCATTGTTTTTGTTAGAATATTTGTACTGTCGGCTCGTGAAAAATCTTCTAGCGTTGGCAAAGATCAAGAGCGTGTTCTTTTGTTTGATGATATGAAAATTGCTTACCGTTCTAAAAAAAAGCAGACTTCTAGTGTGTAGATTGTGCCGGCACTTGAACGTCTGCTCCAAGAGCAACTGTTTTTCTGCTAACCATGGCATGGAGGCGGGACGTGATACGTCGGTGAACCACCAACGTCAAGGAAAAGAAGGAAAGAGGCACGTTCCATATATTTGCAATGGAAAAAATAATACGAACTGCTCAAATACCTGGACCCCGTCGGTGTCGTTCGTCCGCTCCAGGATCAGTTTGTGTAGCCGTGCCGTGTACGCATCCAGCCGCAGGAACTATTTCTCCTACCTCCCGATGGCTTCATCTACATGTGTTTGTCAAGGTCAAAACTACCGGCCATCAGCTTCGGACAGCGCCATAACACGCTCGCCAGAAAGTGTTCGCTGAGTTGCAAGATCATCAGATCGGTCTTTTGAACCATGGAACATGCTTCTTGCAGCGCTTGTATTTCTGAGTGGGGTAACAAATTTCATCAGTTCTTTTATGAAATCATTAGGAGATAGAGCCCAAGGACTGGAAGACTCACGTGATGCAGTGATTAGGGGCATGGGAGGAGCGGGCGATCTGTAAGCTGGAGGTTAGGGAGGGTAGGAGGCGTAGAGGAGTAAACAGATTAGATGGAGGGGTTTTTTTTTTTTGAGCTGATCAGATGGAGGCTTAATTGGTTGGAAGTAGTGGAAATATCATCACAGCCATTGATTGATGATTTGGCGTCTGGTATGGTTTGGGAATCATTAGGAGATAAGAGTCCAAGGGTTGTACAACTCATGTGCGTGGGATAACCAAGGGGCGGGTTATGCTTCATCCTACGGCTACAAATACATTGTAATTTAATCAGATGGACGTAATTAATTAATCTTTAGGATTAACGTGGTGTCTCGTATGGTGCCTCTAATTAGTAAATATAAGATATAAGATAGACGTGTAATTAGATGAGAACTCATGTATTTTCTTAAATACAAATATCTATGTAGTTGATTTATTACATTTTGTTTTTGGTATTAACTATATCCCTAAACATATAGGAGTAGCACATTACGGTCTATAGAAAATATTCATATTGTACTTTTGTTCTATGTTGTCTCAAAAAAAATTCAAATAGTAAATCATTTGGATAAGCTACTATATGATGGTACTACACATGCGTTCGTGTTTTGTACCTGAAGAGGGATCTTTGGTATTGAACCAATGATCAAGCCAACATTTATTGAAAAATTTAAACGCTTATTTTAGATGGTTTAAAGAAAATCTTGTTAACTAAAGAGATGCCTTTTGAGCAGGCAGTGTGGCTGACTCTCTACAACTCTGTCCTGAGATCATGTGGTGGTGCCTAGTTTTGAGGACAATGTGAGTACACATGAGTCTTACAAAATGTACAAAGCAAGTCTATAACGGATCAATCTATGGAAAAAAATCATTTTCCCAAGTAATGTAAACCGAAGTTAAAACATCTAATGGGTAAGCAGACATATTTCAGATGGAAACCCCTATTGCATCTTGATTTATCACTCATGATGTTCCTAAATCCAGCATAGCAGTCATGTCCTTTGTGGGACTTGTCCTTTTCCTAACTCAAGTCACTGACACAATGGATCATGAGCTTGTACATGAGCCATTCATCTCTCATAAATTCATAATACTGGTATAATATGTGAATACTATTTTCATGAAAGGTGTGCTTTATTACATTTCCACCTTCCTATTCAAAACAGAATTCTGAATTGTACTATCCAGACTGAACTTTTCTCATTAAAAGGTAAAACATAGGTTTAAACAGATGCAGTCATAAACTTGAAGACCATAGAGAACTCGATGTACTGTGTGCTCCTAGGTTGGCACATCATGGTGATCTATGTGCATATTCTATTGATTCTCAACTTCTACCACAATTTTCATGGTCACCAACCTTAACAATGATAAAACAATTGATTAGTCCAAGAAGAGTATGGAAGTCTAGTGACAATAATATGAACCGAGGCTCATAAAAGTATTATGCCGGGTGAAAAGGCGAGATATGGATAAAATGGCACTCAAAGGAGCATGTCAATCCTTTTCTTGTCTCATATTGGTCTCATATGTTTCTCGTACATAACATAATTTAACTTATGATATTTTATATAAAATTCATTAGAGAGATGCTCTAAAGCTAAATCAAATGCTAATCGGTAAATGTCTTAGGTCAGACTAAATGGAAATTACCAACTGAAACTATGCAATTGCGCATATAAGTAGATATGAACTCAATTTTTTTCTTGCAAAAAAACATATACATGTAGTTGGTCCCAATTAGTGAATCATTTTAGGAATTATACTGATGATCAATAACACAATGGACTTTTCATTTCTTCGTAATTAACTTATTTCTAATGATTGATAACACACCGAGAAACTCACAGAAAAAATATCTGAAGAATGTGTTTAAATCTCGTGCAATGTCATCCTCCTGTGTCGGGGATATACCCCGCGGTATGACCCGGCCGGAAGTATGACCCGGCCGGACTTGGCGCTTCACCGTGACCCGCCGGAGGACTGGCGACTCACGGGTCTGGCGGCTCACTGTCAGACGATTCACGAGCCTGACGACTCACGGATGACCCCGACGACGGGTCAGATAGAAGATTAGGCCCAGGGCCCAGAAGGCCGGCTCATGTTATGATGGGCCGGATTAAGAGGGAAGGGATGACGAATATTTCCTTCACGAGGAAGCAAGACCCGGACTTATAATTAACTTGTAAGAGAAGATAGACTAGTCGTAGTCCTACTGGGACTCCACATGTAACCCGCCCCTCTAACTTATATAAGGAGGGGCAGGGCTCCCCAAGAGGGACAAGGTAACAAGAAACAATCTCTAGGGCTAGACACCGAGAGCCGGTTCCCGGCGACTCTCTCATGATCATAATGAGACCTAGCCTCAAATAGCATGTAGGGTTGTTACCGGATGATGTTTCCCGGGGCCCGAAGCTGTCTAAATCCTTGTCTTGTGTTGCGTCTCTCGATTCCGCTCAACCCCTCTCAAGCTACTATAAAGATGCGTTGGCCTCACGACTAAGTCCTTACACCTAGGACATCTGACGTGTTAATTCCACGACAGTTGGCGCCCACCGTGGGGCCCGCGCATGGTGGTGTTGAGTTCTTGGAGGGAGCCCTTCAGGGATCAAGAAGCTTGCGACGTGCCGGATGAGGAAGAGCCGGTGCAGAAAAATTTACGTCCTCGACAAGCAGTGGGATCGAGAAGCTTGCGACGTGCCGGATGAGGAAGAGCCGGTGCAGAAAAATTTACGTCCTCGACAAGCAGTCGGAATAGCGTGTATGGAATTAAGACTGAGAAATTTAGGGTTGCGTGCTAAGCGGCCGTCACATGCACCGTGAAGATCCGCCGAGACCGAGACGAGAGTAATTTTTATGGCAATCTTGGGCGACTTGTCAAGTTGCAGCAACAAGGACGCGTCTAGACATAAAGCCTAGCGCACCGCTGGTCGGATTCAACAGAGGACCGAGGACCAATACAGCCACCCGTGTGTTAAAAAAAGGAGAGAGAGAAGGGGGTGCACGAACCGTAGGAAGTTGTGGACGGGGATTCACTGGATCGACCACAACCAGGCAGACAAGGACTCCGCCTTGGCCTCTGTTCCAAGTCGCCTGCCTCCAGTTCTGACTCGGATGCCTCTGCTGCGAAGCCCCTACAATTGCCTCTGCCGTGGTGGTCGCGGGCCCACCGCGGGTTCGCCGGCGCGTCAAAGCCGCCTACACCTACGCGACCCGTCTCGCTCCGCCGTAGCGGCTGGTCAATGCCTGAGCGACCCGCCGCTGCCGCGGCCTCATCTACAAAACTGCCGATGTTCTGCATCAAGCAACCATGGCCGCCTCGCCGGCGAGTCGCCCCCGTGGCTTTCAAATCACCTCCAATGGCTGCACTTCAGCCAGCCCTGTCGCCACAAGCCGCTGCCGTTCTCGGGCCGCCCCTCGCTCGGCTTCGCGCCGCGCCGCCGATCGCCGTCCTTACGTCCGCAATGGCCTCACTTGAAGTCGCCATTGACTCTGCGTCAGAACCGCCGTGGCCGCGTTGAAGCCGCTCTTATCGTGCGTTGAGCCGTCCTGTTGCTGTTGATTGGCCGGCGCGCTGTTCCTCTGCCCGGGAGAGCCGCCGACGCTGAGCTCCGTGGCCTGCCCACTGTTAAAACCGCCAGTGCCATTGAGCGCCGCGGTCTACCTGTCTTAAGACGCCGCCGCCTCTACCTGCATGCTGTCCTGACCCGCCCTCCGCCGCCTCACATCTTCAGCTTCACCGGTGTTGTGCGACCCGGCCGCCCGCTGGTTCTGGCCTCCTGCTTACTGCGCTGGACCTGCCGCGAGCCGCCCGCTCGCTGCCATGGTTCATCTCTGCTTGTTTCTGATAGGTTTTCAAGTGCGCTGGATTGCAGCAAAAAGAACACCATGTTCAGTTTGTGAGGTAGCTCCAGCCCAAGGGACAGCCTGAGATGCTGAACCACCATGTTTAGAAACTTGATTCAGCAACGTTATGATTCTTGAATTAGATTTTGAGATCCTTCCGGAAGTTCAACATGAAACAATTTCAAACAGTGGAAGGGAGCGCTGTGCGAGCTGTTAGTGAATTACAAGCGCTTTCAGGATGAAAGAAAGAAAGTGAATCAGGATACATTTTCAAGTGTATTGACCGGACAGTGAAGAATCAAATATTCAAAGCAAAGCTACAAATCCTTGGCACAAGATTCAAGGTTTGATGGACTCTGGAGCCAACGACGTGAAAAAAAAAAGACAGCCATCAGAAGATGCTAGTACAAGTAGTACTGATTAATGACAATACAAAGATCACATCAAGTGCCGTCGACATCTGTCCGTGTCACGCTGGCCGAAAGACATACGCAGTCCCGCCATCTCTCTGGGTCGATCTGTTCCAACACATAGGAGTGCAAACAAAAAAGTGGATTGATCTGCAACAAAAAATACTATTGCAAGTTCCATCAGTCGGACATCCAGAGGATCAATCCATATATCATCCAGACGAATCAGGATAATTATTAACTACAAATGTGGTTTATACCACGGGTATGGAGCACGGGCTGATAATGTTCCGCCCGGCAATAGTCCGTGACATATTACCCGTTGAATGGACGCGCACAAGTCGCCGCCCTTGCGGCCTGGTCTACATCAACATACCGGGCCGCACCTGTCTGCATGAGCTGTTTGAGCAAGTCACAGCTTGGGTAGCCTGGTTTTTTTTCCAACAAAATTGGAGGCAAATTGTCATGTGTTATCAGCCGCCGTCTGCACTGGATGGTTCAAATGGGCAGGCGCACAAATCGCCGCCACTACAGTTTGGTTAACTTCAAACAGCCAGTTGGAAGGGACCATTGGCCGAGTTGCTGACACGGCTCATACAGGATCATTTATAACCCGCCACAGTCACCTCAACCTTCTGTGGATTCACATCGCGCTATCAACACCAATGACATACACCTTATGCTATAGTCAATATGAAGAATCTCAAAGCCAACTCCTCGAGTCGTCTTGAGACTCGGGGGCTACAATGATATGACTCGGCAGCATTGGTCGTTTTTCAATGCATTCAAGGACTCCGGGTCGTTGGAGGGAATGATAACCCGGTTTCGGAGGCTGCTACCATATTGATGAAAATTTAAAGGCCGTCAGAAAATTGCCGGTTCAAAATAAAAATTCCGGTTTAAAATCCAGTTCAAGAGATATCTCTCTCCCGCAAAGTTTTGAAGCTTTCAAATCCGGTTCAAACATCCGGCTCAAGGTAAATTTATATCTTATAAAGCTTTGAAGCTCTCAATATCCGGTTTACAAATTTCCGGTTCAAAAAGAGGTTGTCTCTCGCAAAGTTCGAGTTCTCGGGAAAAATTAAAGGGACCAAAGAGAGTCTGTTACAAAGCACAACTCAAATATAGGTACCCTGCTTTAATGACCATTGGGAGCTGATCGTATCCGAATTTAGCTTAACCCTTTTGGTGTGACCCTGATCTTATTCGAATCAGAGTCGTTAAATATTCTCATGATCACTAGGGGGCTTCCTGGTCAAACATAGGTCGTATTCGAACCAAAGAGAACATAGCTGTCGATACCCTTTTGATCGGCACACTGCCGAGCTCATTGGGGAGTTTCTTGGTCATGTTTGAACCATAGCTCAACCCCCTTTGGGAACCGACGTGGATCGTATTCGAATCAGCGTCGTTAAACAACTCTCAAGGTTATTTGGGGGCTTCCTGTTCAAACATAGGTCGTATTCGAACCAAAGAGAACATAGATGTCGGTACCCTCTTGATCGGCAACGCCAAAGCCAGTGGGGGCTATATGATCGTATTCGAATCTTAGCTTAACCCCTTTGGGACGGTTTTCTGATCGTATTCGAATCAGAAGCCTCAAGATTTTTTGAAGTTTCTTTTTGCAAATAATTTTTGGGATTTTATTTGAAGCTCTTTTGAACACATCTAAAGTGTATATGAGTGGTTTCTATTTAAACCTGGCTTGATTTTCGATGATAAGTCGCCGGCTTATGACAATCATCATCTATGTGGAAGCATTGGCTTCTAAGGATTGGGTTATCACACTTACTGCACAGGTATCATAAGCCGGCGGTATAGTTCAATATCACAGGTATGATATTGTTTATACATAATTATGATTAAACTAGCCTTAGCTATGGACTTTAAGCCGCCGGTATGTTTTGAATTGCGCCATTGGAATCATGCGCGTATCAAAGATTAGGTTATCACCCTCACTGTCCGGGTCACATAAACCGGTGGTATCATTCAAGGGATTATAGGGATCTTGTGATCTACTTGTGTGCAGGCTAAGACTACATTTGGGTGGTTATCCGCCCTGGTTTTGACGTTAAGTCGCCAGGGCATATGTTGTTTAAACTCTGTGCAGGATTTACAGAGCTATGACTTACATAAATGATTCAGTTCAAGACCATCATCGAAAGATTGACATTGGTGTCTCAAAAGGGTTATCAACTCTTGATTTTCTCAAAGGCTATAAACAGCCGGGTTATAAAAATTCCGGCTTACAGTGAAGGCGTAATAAATCGCCACCGGCCAAGAGCCGCCGGGTATTTAAACTCCGGATTTACTTGTCAACAGATAAGGTATTTGAAATCTTTAAATAGCCAAACTTGGCTGGATTTTCATTATGATTTGAATGATTGAGGTTTTCAAACCGGGTTAGTCAAATCTTTAATAGCCAACATGGCTGGATTTTTACTATGGTTATCAGAAACTAATGTTATGATTGAGGTTTTCAAAGTCGCTTCAGCGCAATGGCTATTATTTTATCAATGGATATGATTTATTCTACAATGATAGGAATAGTCCCGAGTCGCTGCAGGCTTACAACCCGGCACTTGGGGGCTACATTATTCAAGTTGAGATTACATCAAATATGCAAGTCCCATGTCACTGCCAGCATGCACCATGGCACTTGGGGGCTAATGCAAAGTCATTTTTTGCTCACTTCATTGAAGACCCGAATCATCACATCGTAATGAGCTGGCCCTTGGGGGCTACCAATTGCTCCTGGCAACAATTCAAGACAATTCTATGATGACCCGGCTACACTACTATGACTATAGCCGACTCATAGGGGCTACACAACTGGATTTTATTTAAAGCCATGGTGATATGTTCCGGCTTATTCATGCTGATTAAACCGGCCCTTGGGGGCTACAGGTAATATGAATATAAGGGAGAAATATCTTCAAATTCTCAGTTTTGAGTAAATCAGATTGACCTGGTGTCTGCAAAAATCACAAACCGGCGTCAGCGACAATTATGACTTGGCATCATCTATTTATAACCCGGCAATTTTGGTACTCATAAACCGGCAAGTTTTATATCTTTAAGCCGGCTGAATATAAGTTGAATATTTGAAGACCAATATTTTTGTCAAGTCAGAGCATTTGAAAGCCGACTCAAGTGGATTGTCTCTTACAATATTTCTCAACAAAAGACCAATGTCAGCAAATTGATTCTGAAGCTGGCATGTTGACCCGGATTTTTCAAAGGAAGTATCTGGATTTTTTGCATTGGCAAAATTTGAACATATCTGCTAAAGATATTTGCTATGAGATTATGGATACATATCAGGAAGGAAGATGACAAGGCTTAAGGATGATCAAGTGCCGGCTTACAAAGAATATTTAACCCGGAACACAACCTGTCAAATTTGTTCTTGTGATTATATTGCAGATTAGTTTAACATGGATAAATCCAAATTAAACTGGGGGCTAATGTCGGGGATATACCCCGCGGTATGACCCGGCCGGAAGTATGACCCGGCCGGACTTGGCGCTTCACCGTGACCAGCCGGAGGACTGGCGACTCACGGGTCTGGCGGCTCACTGATGACCCCGACGACGGGTCAGATAGAAGATTAGGCCCAGGGCCCAGAAGGCCGGCTCATGTTATGATGGGCCGGATTAAGAGGGAAGAGATGACGAATATTTCCTTCACGAGGAAGCAAGACCCGGACTTATAATTAACTTGTAAGAGAAGATAGACTAGTCGTAGTCCTACTGGGACTCCACGTGTAACCCGCCCCTCTAACTTATATAAGGAGGGGCAGGGCTCCCCAAGAGGGACAAGGTAACAAGAAACAATCTCTAGGGCTAGACACCGAGAGCCGGTTCCCGGCGACTCTCCCATGATCATAATGAGACCTAGCCTCAAACAGCATGTAGGGTTGTTACCGGATGATGTTTCCCGGGGTCCGAAGCTGTCTAAATCCTTGTCTTGTGTTGCGTCTCTCGATTCCGCTCAACCCCTCTCAAGCTACTACAAAGATGCGTTGGCCTCACGACTAAGTCCTTACACCTAGGACATCTGACGTGTTAATTCCATGACATCCTGGATGATTTCGTGCATGTTTTTGTTGTTCTAAGTGCTTCTGCAACTTTGTCATCGAATGCAAAGTCCATGTTAATTCATCAGATATTGCTGATTATTTTTCTCTGTCACTGCAATGTTTATATTATTTTTTACAAACATAGTGGAGACATAGATGATCACGACACACACGCAATCTCACTGTATTCCTATGAGCACTTCCAATAAACTAAGGCGACAAGTCCTGACATTGATGAAGTCGCTACAGACACCTCATAATCAACTGGGCATCTTACCAACGAAATAATATTTTCAGAAAGTCTGAAATAAATCCAAGAAATATGCGAGCACCTGTCCCAAGTCTAGAACATGAACCCCTATGGGCTTGCTCCACCACAAGGAATCTAACAATCTAAGCTATCCTTATTTTCCTATTTATACATTGTAAATTCAAAGGTTTATAATTTGGACCCACCATCCGAAATACTTCAGCTTATGTCGATGAATGTGTTGCCTTTTTATATCTTATTTAAATAATATAATAGAGATTCCTTAGAAAAAAATGTAGTGATCTCTTAGTGTCTTTTTAGTGGCAACCGAGACAATTAACCAAGCTTCCATCTAAAGGTTTTTCCTTCGGTGGGGCCCCACAATTTGGGGCCGGGGCACTGTGCGGTCACTCAGTTCGCTCCCCATCATCGACGGGCCTCCTCAAATCAAGATCATGTAAAACATTACAGTTATGTGGGCGATCTGGAATTCGTGGAACAATTGGACTTACCGTGAGGTGCAAACTGATCAGATGTTTTCTATCCGCCGAGTCGGAGAGGACCTAGCGGCACTTGATATCCCAAGTGATCAAGTTGTTGTTCTTTCAGGTTATGGTTGGAGACCATCTGCTGACGGTTGGGTTAAGACCACCTGCTGACGTTGCTTTTAATTTCGAAGCTGGGTTGGCCGTCGGAGGTGTCGCTCGCTCGCGAATTGCTTTGCAAGGTGCATGATGCAAACCTCACCCCAGGGTCATGGAACCATTGATCTCGGAATCCTTATCACTGCGTGCCGGAGTTATCTTCGCAGAATTGAGGGTTACTCCCATGTGATTTTGGGAACAGACTCCGCGAAGGTGGTAAATCTCTGGAACTCTCGCCATGGTTCACAAACAGTTGTGGCTCATATCCAATTAGAGATTCGAGAGCTTACTTCATTGTTTACTTCATGTATTATTCAACATGTAAGCAGGACAGCTAACTTTCCGGCCAATCTTTGTGCGAACCGTGCCTGCTCGCTGATGGTTATCGAGAGTTGGTTGGACTCTGAACCCCCCTTCCTGATCACATTCACCAGCCTTATGGCTGATTGTCCCATGAGTACTTTTGTTTGAATAAAGGTCTCAAAGTTCCCCGCAAAGACAAAGCAGAAACTAGCAGTTAGTCTTTTTTTTTAGGGAAAAGCCAACTAGCAGTTAGTTTGTTTTTTCAGGAAACAATGAGTAGTATATATTTTTTAGAGCAAGCAATCAGTAGTTAGACCCATGCAAACCCAAGTCGGCCCACAACGGAAAGCCTTATAAAGTAACGAGAGTCTGAGAGAGAGAGAACAACCCGTTTCCCTTCCGGGCGAAGCGGCCGGGCGGTTTCTTGAGGCGATCCAGCCACAGCGCCACAACGCCGGAGATCGAAGACGCCGGCGACAGCCCACCCCCACCGCCTCCCCCTTCCCATCCTGATCCGCAAGGTCTGTGTTGTGCTCGTTCTCTCCCGTACACATTTCCCTTGTTTCATCTATATGGGGTCATGCATGCATATGTCTACGAATCATCTAGAACTCGGCTCGCGCTGGATCTTTGGGTGCCCTGAATTAGAATGTATTGATCCGGTTAGGCTTTGATTTTCCTCAGAAATTGGCGCTCCATGCATGAAATGATCTTATAAAAATATCATCAACGTATCGGTCTCACGGTATAAATAATTGTCACCTCTTTTAACCTCATGTTCTTATAAATGATGGGCTTCGTTAAAAGTGTCTACTGTTGTGAGACATTTGATAAACAGTACAGGTCTTATTATCTGATAACAAACGGCCTGAACTTTGGCATCCCACAAGAGTGTAGTCGAATCAAATTCCTTATTTTTGCTAGTGTATAAGAAGTTTCTTCATGCATAGGCCTGTTTTAGGCCCCTGAGGAAATACCAATTGTTCTTGCATGCTATATGTCTGTTTATTTTATCATATCCTTGAAATGGTTCATCGGTTCTGATATTAGGCCCTGAATTTGGTATGTGATGCAGAAAAGTTCCCATCATGCAGAGCCCCAGCAAAATGTCAGTGGTTTCTACTTCAATTAGCCCTGTTGTGTCTGGATTACAAGGTTGGGCCGATCTTCCGGATGGCCCGCTTCACTCAATTGTGGCTCTGTTGGGATCCTCCATTGACATTCTTGCCTTTGCTGCAACCTGCCACTCCTGGCGTGCAGCATTCTCTTCCTACCGATCTACATCTAACCTATGCACATTAATCCCACCTCTTCTTATCCGACCCGCTGGCCCTATCCAAGGTTCTTCTCTTCCTTCCATTTTTTCTGAAAAATGTTCTTCTGTTCCTGAGAATTCTCGATACATGCTACGCGTACGTAAAGTCATTGATGTAGCTAGCAACAATAGCACCCTTCGCTGCCAGATTCCTCAAGAAACTTTTGAGAACATGCACTTTGCTGGCTCTTCACATGGCCATCTCATCTGCTGCTACCGTGGAGATTGTCTTGTCGTCGATGTGTTCACCGGGGCCATGGTTTGGCCTCCACGTCTCCCTTTCAGCAACGGCTACTATGGTGGCACTCTCACTGCTCCACTTACATCTCCCAACTCACATCTCCTTGTAAGCACTCAATCCTCCCTGTTTGATTGGCCCGTTGGAAGTGACTCTTGGGAGGAACTCCAACTTCCTCATGGGTGGATATACCAGATCGTGCAGTTTAACGGTCAGTTCATCGCCATGGACCATGATATGAGGATCTATACTCTGCGGTTAGCCCCTCGGTTAGGCCTGCGGGAGATATCAACTGAGTGGTGCAGCGAGATAGAGCCAGAATCTTTTGTGCAGGCATGGCTTGTGGTCTGCGGCGACGATCTCCTCATGGTCGACCACTTTGTGCACCTATCGTCCGTAGATCCTGTGTGCCACCGCCTCGACATGTCGACCGAGCCCGCGAAGTGGGTGAAGGTGAAGACGTTGGACAACTGGGCGATCTTCGTCGGGGGAGACGAGCGGAGCCCTCCGTTTGCTTGTGTGCGCCCGGAGCGATGGGGAGGGACGAGCAACAACTTTTACTACGCCCATCACTCTCAGCCTTGGAGCGTGCATGAGCTGCGGGGCCATGTGGACCTTGCTCCAACCAGCCATCCCAACTTCAACTGGCGTAAGAGGTTTGTGCCCACAGCGATGGCCATGTGGGTGTATCCAAGCATGTTCTACTCCGATGGCCGGTAATTGTGGTGGCACACACCACTATATTTATTTATCTTGCTGCTCTAGAAGTTCTTTTTCTTTTCTTATTTAAGTGCCGAACTGCCAATGCTAGGCAGTGGCAATGTCAAGTTATTGAATTTATTTTGTTTACTCTTGTAGGCAGAGCATCAGCAACCAGACTTGGACATTTTTGCACTAATTTCTTTTTCTTTTGTTGGCTTGTAATAAGAGACACGCTTGCCATGTGAACGCATCAGCTGTCTAGAAAGCAAGGTTGTTTTTCTTCAGTAAGTACTTTGTGTTCTTGTACTGATAGGGACATATGCAGTGGGTTCAGAGTTCTCTGTGCTCTCTAGGCTCCCATGTGGAGTAGCATCATAGATTAAAATCGTCCGCTATTTGGCCGCGATCTCCCGGTAATCGCGGCTGAGAAATCTTCCCGCGATTTTCCAGTAGTACAAATCGCGGGAGATAATGCCGCTATCGCGAGATCGCTCCATTCCTTTGTTAGCCATCGCGGGGAAATTCTCTGCCGCTAAACGTTTTGCCCGCGATTTTAATCTGTGAGTATCATCGATCAAAACAAGTGTGTGTTCATCAATAGGAATGATTTTCATGAAAAGCGAGTACTAGTACATGTGCTGATAGCTGGGCAGGTACTTGCATTGACTGAAGAAGTTCATACTGAGAATATTAACCAAATATTTAAAAACACTTTACACAAAACAAGTGAAAAAATATTAACCAAATATTATAAAGTGTTAAATGTGTATAGAAAATATCTTTCAGATGTATATAAAAAAAATCTATAACAAACATATATGTTCAGTATGAAAAAACTTGATCATGTATTTGAAATTTTTTAATCAGAATTTAAAAAATGTTAAATGTGTATAGAAATGTTTGTCATGTATACAAAAAACAATGCGTATGAAAACAATGTTGATCATGCATTTTAAAAATGTGAAAAGTGTGTCAAAAATATATTCCTGATGTGTATCAGACAAATATTCCTGCTGTATAAAAAATGTACAAAGTACATTAAATAAAGTAGACACAGAAACATATATTTTCACAATTTTAATTATGTATTTGAAAAAACTTAAAAAAATCATATGGAAATGTTCGTGATGACTACGGAAAAAATGTATGTCTTGTGTGAAAAATGTTTGTTGTCTTTAAAAAATGTTCATTGTTCATTTAAAAAATATTGACCATGTGTTCAAAAAATGTTAATCCTGTAACTGAAAAATGTTAAACACATATTAAAAAGATGTTTTAGATCTGGACACGAAAAATTTAATGTCTATTCAGAAAACTAGACATAAAAAATGTAAGTTTTGAAAAATCTTAATCATCTACTTGAAAATGTTAAACGTGTGTATAAAATATGTGCCTGATGTATATGAAAAATGTTTAATGTGTACTATTTTTTTACATGTCTAAAAAATAAACCTATGAAAATCAACAAAGAAACGAAGTAAAATGTAAAACCAATAATGAAATGAAATGTACCTCTGTTTTTTGTTGAAGTCTGGTTAGATTTGTATATGTAGTTTTTCCTGTTCATGTAGAGGCATAGTAGTATCTAGTATCAATATCAAATAGTCCATGTTATGTAATTGTAGTCTGGCCTGAGATGGAGTACAACTGGCGGGCTCACATAACTTTCCATTTCATTATTCTTTTGTGACCTACCTCTCTATGTACATTTGTTTCATCGGAGTACTGATATGTTGTAGTTGTAACCAAATATATCATGCTCACTATCTATGTCTTTTTTCGCGTAAATTTCTTGTTACGTATTTTTTTTCGAAAAGTTAAGAACGGCTGGTAGAAAACCGAATAGAAAAAAAAACCATCTAAAAGCAAAAAATGCCTCCGAAAAAATAAAACAAAAATCGGAAAGAGCGCCCTCAGCGCGACACGTGGCGGTGGCTGTGAGCCGTAGGTGACCTATGGGGGTAGATACTATTTAACGCCCGCAGGCGTCAAAAGGATGGTCCTTCGCTGAAGCAATTCGCCACTCGGGCCGGCCCACGTACAGACTTGGTTCGCTGAATGTTTCCTTGTTTCTTGCGGGGTTTATTTTTTACTTTTTCTTCCATGTTTTTTTGCTTCGAGTTTTTTCACTGTTCTGTCCGGGTTTAATTTTTGTTTTCTGTTTTGGTTTCTTTTTTCCTTTCATTTTCTTTCTTTTACGTTTCCTTATGTTTATGCTTTTAAATATTCCGTAATATATATTAAAAAAGACTTTCAAAACATGCTAAAAAATAAATATTTATAAAGTGTTAAACGTGTATAGAAAATATGTTTTTGATGTATAAAAAAATCTATAACAAACATATATAATGAGTATGAAAAAAGTTGATCATGTATTTGAAAAAATAATCATGAATTTTTAAAATGTTAAATGTTTATAAAAAATGTTTGTCATGTATACAAAAAACTATGTGTATCAAAAAAATGTTGATCCTTCATTTTAAAAATGTGAAATGTGTATCAAAAATATATTCCTGATGTGTATCAAATAATTATACGTTCTGTATAAAAAATGCACAAAGTACATTAAATAAAAGTAGGCATAGAAACTTATATTTTCACAATTTTAATTACGTATTTGAAAAAACATAAAAAAATGTATATAGAAATGTTCGTGATGACTAGAAAAAAAATGTATATTGTGTGTGAAAAAAAATTATTCTCTTTAAAAATGTTTATTTTGTATTTAAAAAATATTGGCCATATATTCAAAAAATGTTAATCCTGTAACTGAAAAATGGTAAACACGTATTAAAAAGATGTTTTAGATCTGGAAAAAAATGTGCAATGTGTATGCAGAAAACTAGAAATAAAAATTATAAGTTTTGAAAAATCTTAATCATCTATTTGAAAATGTTAAACGTGTGTATAAAATATGTGCCTAATGTATATAAAAAATGTTGAATGTGTACAATTTTTTTTACATCTGTAAAAAATAAACCTATGAAAATCAACAAAGAGATGATGTAAAATGTAAAACCTATAATGAAATGAAATGAAATGTAAAATCAACAAAGTCTGGTTAGATTTGTACACATACTTTCCCCTTCCGCAAGGCTAGGGTTTCTCTTCCTCTAGGGCGATTCCGTCGCCTCTGAGTCTCCCATCCCGACCGATCCCCCTCCCCCCGAGTGGAACCTCGATCGGCCGTCCCTCGATCCTCCTCCTCCTTGGGAAGCAATGGATCCTCTTGCGGACGCCCTGTCGGGCACCAGTGCTGGGGCGGCTCCTTCAGAACGCCGGATCTTGGAGATTTCATTGAACAACTCAATCTGGAAGAGGAAGACTTTGATGATCTGGTGATAGATGAGGCTGATCCGGAGATCAATGACAGCGTGAGATGACTTGCGCTGGCTAGGGTTCACACCGATAAATCTTACAGCCAGGCGGCTTTCTACAAGGATATGCGTGCGGCTTGGAACCCTGCGCAGCCGGTGAGGTTTCGCCCGGTAGGTCCGAAGCTTTTTGTTGTGCAGGCATCATGTTTGCACTAGTAGAACAAGGGTCAAATGTTCAGATCATTAGTACCGGTTTGAATTTGAGTCGGCACTAATGTGTCCATTAGTGCCGGTTCCAACGGCTAGGCAGGCCGCTCTCATTAGTACCCGTTCTTGCCGAACTTTTAGTACCGGTTCGTGCCACGAACCGGTACTAAAGAGAGTGGTGGCAGGATGTTGTCAGTCTGGGGCCCCTCCAGCACCTTTAGTACCGGTTCGTGGCACAAACCGGTACTAAAGGTCGTCCTATATAAACCCTTCGTCCAGCCGAGCTCGCTTCTTCCCCCTTTCCCCTCTCCTCTGTTCTTCCCTTCCTCTCGAGCTCATCACAAATTTTGCCCAAATTTTGTCAAGATTTGAAGGCCCCCATCCATTCAAATGTTCACAAAGGTTAGCAACTTTGTCCTTTCATCTCTCATTGCTAGATTAGCTCTTGCAATGGTTTATATAGTGATTAATTTGTGGGTTTTAGTAATTTGGGAGGAATTATATGTGGTAGTATTTGATTTATATGCAATTTGAGGTCAAAATAACAATTAGTTTGCATATGTAGGTGTGGTTTACTTAGTGCCTTGTAAATCTCTGTCGTAACCACCGTCGATCGCCCGCATCGTCCCGTCGCCGGCACCACCTTGTGGTGACCCTCTTGTTCATGATTTTTTTATATAAAAAATTGATGTTTGTGTGATTTGGATATATAGTTACTCGTATAATTATCTTACCCGTACGTTGTTTGTTATACATAGTGCCATGGTTTTGATATCCGTCCCCGTCGGCCCTCGTCCTTGTTATGATTCGGATGTGGTATATTCTCTTTTAAAACTATTTGTTGTATTTTGTGTTTACGACAAATTATACCCATCAAGTTGACATAGATATTTTTATCTAGGAGGTATGTGAACCGGAAATTCCAACCGACCCTATTGTCGAGAGGTTAAATTTAGTTGAAAGAGAAAACGAGTATTTGAAAGAAAAATTGAAAAGAAATGAGGGGAAGAAGATGGAATTGGAGTTGCATGTTGCCGATGTCGTCGATGATCACAAGATCAAGATGGAGAAAATGCGCTTGAAGATTAGAAAGATTAGAAAATATGCCATTGATAGTGAGGCTTGGTATCATTATGCTGTTGGATCAATTGTTACCTCAGTTGCGATCTTGTTCGCATTTGTTGTTGCATTTAAATGCTTTAGCTAGAGAGTTATTTGTTTGTTGCATTTAAGTGTTGTATGAACTTTATGTATGAACTTGTATTAATTTGGTCTTTTCGGTGTTGTGTAATGAAGATGAGCCGACAATGGATGTACGATGACCGATGCTCTCCCGAGTTCATTAATGGCGTGCAAACTTTTCTGCTTTCGGCTGAGGCAAACAAGCGGGCGGATGGTTTTATGCCTTGTCCATGTGCTGGCTGTAAGAATGATCACAATTACTCTAAGTCAAGAACCATTCATGTCCACCTGTTTGAGTCTGGTTTCATGCCCCACTATAATGTTTGGACCAAGCACGAAGAAAGGGGGGTGATGATGGAAGACAATGAAGAAGAAGAGGACGATGACAGCTATCCTGGCCATGGGTTCCCTGAATACGATGATACAACAATGGGGGAAGAAGCTGAGCCGGCAATGCGGGAAGAAGCTGAAGAAGAGGCATCAGATGAGCCCGTTGATGATCTAGGTTGGGCCATTGCCGATGCAAAGAGAAACCGCGCAAGTGATTTGGAGAAGAAGAAGTTGCAGCGCATGTTAGAGGATGACAAGAAATTGTTGTATCCGAATTGCGAAGCTGACAAGAAAAAGCTGGGCACCACACTGGAATTACTGCAATGGAAGGCAGAGAATAGTGTATCTGACAAGAGATTTGGAAAGTTGCTGGTAATGTTAAAGAAGATGCTTCCAAAGGACAATGAATTGCCCGAGAGTACGTACAAAGCAAAGAAGGTTGTCTGCCCTCTAGGGTTAGAGGTGCAGAAGATACATGCATGCCCTAATGACTGCATCCTCTACCGCGGTGAGTACACGGATTTGAACGCGTGCCCGGTATGCGGTGCATTGCGCTATAAGATCAGCCGCGATGACCCTGGTGAAGTCGAGGGCGAGCGCCCCAGGAAGAAGATTCCTGCCAAGGTGATGTGGTATGCTCCTATAATACCACGGTTGAAACGTTTGTTCCAAAACAAAGAGCATGCCAAGGCGATGCGATGGCACAGTGAAGACCGTAAGAAAGACGGAAAGTTGAGAGTACCCGCTGACGGGTCATAGTGGAGAAAAATCGAGAGAAAGTAGAGGGAGGAGTTTGCAGGTGACGCAAGGAACGTATGGTTTGGTCTAAGCGCAGATAGCATTAATCCTTTTGGGGAGCAGAGCAGCAACCATAGCACCTGGCATGTGACTCTATGTTTGTATAACCATCCTCCTTGGTTGTTCATGAAGCGGAAGTTCATTATGATGGCAGTGCTCATCCAAGGCCCTTAGCAACCCGGCAACGACATTGATGTGTACCTAAGGCCATTAGTTGAAGAACTCTTACAGCTGTGGAATGGAAAAGGTGTACGTGCGTGGGATGAGCACAAACAGGAAGAATTTGACCTAAAGGGATTGTTGTTCGTGACCATCAATGATTGGCCTGCTCTCAGTAACATTTCAGGACAGACAAACAAGGGATATCGTGCATGCACGCACTGTTTGGATGATACCGACATTATATATTTGGATAATTGTAGGAAGAATGTGTACCTAGGACATCGTCGATTTCTTCCGAGCAGGCATCCCGTAAGAAAGAAAGGCAAGCATTTCAAAGGTGAGGCGGATCACCGGACGAAGCCTCGCCACCGTACTGGTGCTGATGTACATGATATGGTCAAGGATTTGAAGGTAATCTTTGGAAAGGGTCCTGGCGGACAACCTGTTCCAAATGACTCTGACGGACGCGCACCCATGTGGAAGAAGAAATCAATATTTTGGGACCTGCCCTATTGGAAAGACCTAGAGGTCCGCTCTGCAATCGACGTGATGCACGTGACGAAGAATCTTTGCGTGACCCTGCTTGGCTTCTTGGGCGTGTATGGGAAGACAAAAGATACACTGGAGGCATGGGAGGACCAGCAACGTATGCACGGAAAAGACGGCACACATCAGGGTCATGCCAGCTACGCTCTTACCAAAGAAGAGAAGGAAATCTTCTTTGAATGCCTGCTCAGTATGAAGGTACCGTCTGGCTTCTCGTCGGATATAAAGGGAATAATAAATATGGCAGAGAAAAGTTCCAGAACCTAACGTCTCATGACTGCCACGTGATTATGACACAACTGCTTCCAGTTGCATTGAGGGGGCTTCTACCGGAAAACGTTCGGTTAGCCATTGTGAAGCTATGTGCATTCCTCAATGGAATATATCAGAAGGTAATCGATCCAGAAATCATACCAAGGTTAGAGAATGATTTGGTGCAATGTCTTGTCAGTTTCGAGTTGGTGTTCCCACCATCCTTCTTCAACATCATGACGCACGTCCTAGTTCACCTATGCGAAGAGATTAACGTTTTGAGTCCTGTATTTCTACACAATATGTTCCCCTTTGAGAGGTTCATGGGAGTCTTAAATAAATATGTTCATAACCATGCTAGCCCAGAAGGAAGCATCTCGAAGGGCCATGAAAATGAGGAGGTCATTGAGTTTTGTATTGACTTTATTCCTGACCTTAAGCCGATTGGTGTTCCTGAATCGCGGCATAAGGGCAGACTGGATGGAAAATGCATGCTAGGAGGGGATCAAATAATATGTATGGAGGGGCATTCTCTCACTCAAGCACACTACACAGTTCTACAAAATTCCGCCTTGGTGGCTCCGTATATGGAGGAACACAAAAATTTTCTACGCTCCAAACACCCGGAGCAGTCTGACGACTAGATTACACGTGAACAAACGGAGACTTTCGCCGGCTGGTTGCAGACACGTGCCATGCATGACGCCGCTATTGAAGATGACCTGTACTTGCTGTCCCAGTTACCATCTTCGAATATAATGACTTTCAAAGGGTACGAGATAAATGGGAATACATTTTACACGACCGCCCAAGATAAGAAGAGCACCAACCAAAACAGCGGTGTCCGCTTTGATGCACCAACCAAGACGGGAAAGGAAACATATTATGGTTACATAGAGGACATATGGGAACTTGACTATGGACGTGGTTTGAATGTCCCTTTGTTTCGGTGCAAATGGGTCAATATGACATGAGGCGGGGTAACGAAAGACCTGCAGTACGGAATGACAACAGTGGATCTCAGCAATCTTGCGTATGCAGATCAACCATTCGTCCTAGCCAATGATGTGGCACATGTTTTCTATGTGAAGGACATGTCTACCAAGCCGAGAAAAAGAAAAGATAAGGAAGCGAATGCATTATACGATGAGCCAAAGCGGCACATAGTTCTTTCTGGGAAAAGAAACATCGTGGGAGTGGATGACAAGACAGACATGTCAGAAGATTATGAAAAGTTTGATGAAATTGTTCCATTCACAGTGAATATTGACCCGAGCATCCAGTTAAATGATGAAGATTGTCCATGGTTACGACGCAAAGGGACACATGCAAAGAAAAAGTTTCACACCCAAAGATCTGGGATGTGATCGGATTCACTATCATCAATTTCTTCTGTGTTTCACACCCAGGAGGGAATCTTTGTAATAGTTACGGTACTTATGTGTTTTGGCATTTACTGATTTTTCAGCTAAATGACCCTAAAATTGAAAAACACTTCAAATGAACTCCGAAAAGGTTGAAAGTTGGCATGGTATCATAATTTCACCCACATAGCATGTGCAAAAAGGTAGAAAGGGTTACGACAAAAATTGGATGCACTTCGTGTACAAAATGGACAATCTCTTTCGATGTATCAGGGTTTCGGACGAAAACTCATATGTTACAAAGGCCTTTCAATTTTTAAATAACCTAAGCATTACCAAATTGAATATAATGATAAAACACACTAATATTAAACATAAGAAAAAAGAATCACTGAAAAATCTATTTTTAAAGTTAAGTTATTCACAAACTAGTGATTCACACAAATTTCAAATAATTCAAAATTTAAACTATTCAAATTTGAAAACTACCGGCACTAACAGAAAGTTTGTAATTTTTTGTACCTAAAGAAAAAATATTCACAAAGAAACTCTAAATACAGCAAAAAACAACTCAGAAATAAATAAAGTAAAAAAAGCCCGCCTACTGGGCCACAGGGGCCTGCATACGACTAGAAACCCAACCTGTTGTTGGGCCAGGATGCAGGCCCGCAAGGCCCAGTAGGCCCACGGGGCAGCACAGGCCCAGAAGGCCTGCTTTGGAGAGGAGTTTGAGGGAGCAGCCGCGGCTAGGTTTATAAACTAGTGCGGCTGCCCTTCGCTAGGCGAGGTGGGACTAAACTTTGCGCCCCTCGCCTGGCAGCGCACCCCCTTTAGTACCGGGTCGTGGATCCAACCAGTACTAAAAGGGGGGGGGGGTCTTTAGTACCGGTTGGAGCCACCACCCGGTACTAAAGGGGGTGCGCTTCCGGCCGCTTGGCCTGGCCAAAACAGGCCTTTAGTACCGGTTGGTGGCTCCAACCGGTACTAAAGGTCAATCCTATATAAGAAACACTTCGAAAAAATTTAGTTTTTTATCTCCCGCTTTGCTTACTACCACGCACGCACGCACTATCAATGTGTACCTGGGCCATCGTCGATTTCTTCCAACCAACCATCAATGTCGAAAGAAAGGCAAGCATTTCAAAGGCGAGGCAGATCACCGGAAGAAGCCCGCCATGCGTACCGGTGATCACGTACTTGCTATGGTCAATGATTTACACGTAATCTGTGGAAAGGGTCCCGGCGGACTAGCTGTTCCGAATGACGCTGAGGGACACGCACCCATGTGGAAGAAGAAATCTATATTTTGGGACCTACCCTACTGGAAAGAGCTAGAGGTCCGCTCTTCAATCGACGTGATGCACGTGACGAAGAACCTTTGCGTGAACCTGCTAGGCTTCTTGTGCGTGTATGGGAAGACAAAAGATACACCTGAGGCATGGGAGGACCTGCAACGTTTGCACGAAAAAGACGGCATGCCTCCGAAGCAGTATGAAGGTCCTGCCAGCTACGCTCTTACGAAAGAAGAGAAAGAAATCTTCTTTGAATGCCTGCTCAGTATGAAGGTCCCGACTGGCTTCTCGTCGAATATAAAGGGAATATTAAATATGCCAGAGAAAAAGTTCCAGAACCTAAAGTCTCATGACTGCCACGTGATTATGACGCAACTGCTTCCGGTTGCATTGAGGGGGCTTCTACCGAAAAACGTTCGATTAGCCATTGTGAAACTATGTGCATTCCTCAATGCAATCTCTCAGAAGGTGATCGATCCAGAAATCATACCAAGGCTAAGGAGTGATGTGGCGCAATGTCTTGTCAGTTTCGAGCTTGTGTTCCCACCATCCTTCTTCAATATCATGACACACGTCCTAGTTCATCTAGTCGACGAGTTTGTCATTCTGGGGCCCGTATTTCTACACAATATGTTCCCCTTTGAGAGGTTCATGGGAGTCCTAAAGAAATATGTCCGTAACCGTGCTAGGCCAGAAGGAAGCATCTCCATGGGCCATCAAACAGAGGATGTCATTGGGTTTTGTGTTGACTTCATTCCTGGCCTTAAGAAGATAGGTCTCCCTAAATCGCGGTATGAGGGGAGACTGACTGGAAAAGGCACGCTTGGAGGGGACTCAATAATATGCAGGGACGGATATTCTTGGTCTCAAGCACACTACACAGTTCTGCAGAACTCTACCTTGGTGACCCCGTATGTCGATGAACACAAGAACAGTCTGCGCTCCAAACACCCGGAGCAGTGTGACGACTGGATTACATGTGAACACATCAGGACTTTCAGCAGTTGTTTGGAAACGCGTCTCAGAGGTGACACCACTGTTTGTGATGAGTTGTACTCGTTGTCCAGGGGACCATCTTCGACTGTATTGACTTGCAAAGGATACGAGATAAATGGGAATACATTTTACACGATCGCCCAAGATCAAAAGAGCACCAACCAAAACAGCGGTGTCCGCTTTGATGCAGCAACCGAGAGGGGAAAGGACACATATTATGGTTACATAATGGACATATGGGAACTTTACTACGCACATGATTTTAAGGTCCCTTCGTTTAAGCGCAAATGGGTCAATCTGTCAGGAGGCGGGGTACAGGTAGACCCACAGTACGGAATGACAACAGTGGATCTGAACAATCTTGGGTACACTGACAAACCGTTCGTCCTAGCCAATGATGTGGCACAGGTTATTTATGTGAAGGACATGTCTACCAGACCGAGAAAAAGAAAAGATAAGGAAGCGAATACATCATACGATGAGCCAAAGCGCCACAAGTTCTTTCAGGAAAAAGGGACATTGTGGGAGTGGAGGGCAAGACAGACATGTCTGAAGATTATGAAAAGTTTCATGAAATTCCTCCCTTCAAAGTCAAGGCTGACCCAAGCATCCTGATAAACAATGAAGATTATCCATGGTTACGGTGCAATAAGCAAATGACACAAGCGAAGAAAAAGTGAGGACTTTCTCCCGCAACTATTATGATGATACCATGCCAACTTTGTAACAGACGAGTATGATACCATTGTCCGTTTTGTACACGAAGTGCATCTAGTTTTTGCCGTAACCCTCTCAACTTTCTTGCACATGCTATGTGGATGAAATGATGATACCATGCCAACTTTCAACCTTTTCAGAGTTCATTTGAAATGCTTTTCAATTTTAGGGTCTTATAGCTCAAAATAATTAGTAAATGCATGAAAAATAACAAATGAAGTCAGAAAGGGTTGAAAATTGATGATTTGGCTTTGAATGGTGCATTTTGAACACACAAAAAGTCAGGAGTTCAAATAAGTTTTAAAAAATGAAATCCCTTTGTAACAGACGAGTTTCCGTATGAAATCCTGATACTTCGAATGAGATTGTCCGTTTTGTACACGAAGTGCATCTAGTTTTTGCCGTAACCCTCTCAACTTTCTTGCACATGCTATGTGGATGAAATGATGATACCATGCCAACTTTCAACCTTTTCAGAGTTCATTTGAAATGCTTTTCAATTTTAGGGTCTTATAGCTCAAAATAATCAGTAAATGCATGAAAAATGGTGCATGAAAAATAACAAATAAAATAAATAAGTAATTAGAAACAAAATAATATAAGCTTTAATAAAATATATAAGTAGAAACAAAATAAAATAAAATTTAATAACATAAATAAAATTTATGAAACTAAAATTATCAAAGTATTTTCTGTTCAAAACATTATAAGCAACCTCTAGTATTATTGAAACTAAAATTATATAAAATTGATGCAACTAAAATTATCGAAGTATTTTCTGTTCAAAATCATTGGAAGCAAAAATAATTTTCATAAAGAACTTTTTTTGTTAGAAACTTTAATAG
>NC_057814.1:16665749-16666724 GCF_018294505.1 Triticum aestivum | reverse complement strand
CTGCCCCGACCACGCCGCCGTCGCCTCTACCCCGACGCGCGCCGTGCCTCTGCCCCTACCCCGACCACGCCGCACCTCTCATCCTTTGGTCAGGGCCGGCACTGCCCCCTTCCTCCCTATTTTTTCTGCACATATATATGATGTTTTTTTCCTGATTATATGTATATGTATGAGTATATGTATGTGTGTATATCTGTTTATATGTCCTTTTTTTAGATCTTTTTTTGCATTTTTATAAAAATGTATATATGTATGTATATATGTTCTCTGTGTATATATATGTTCATGTATATATGCAAAAGATAGATTTTTAGAAAAGTTAGGATTTTTTCTGTTCATAGATTTTTTGGTGATATTAATTATTGTAGAATATGCAAATGTTTGTATATTCATATGAACAATGCATTAGGCAAAACCTTTACTTTTTTCGAAATTTTCTATTTGAACATTTTTTTATGAATGAGAAGAAAAAGGAAAATAAGAAGAGGAAGAAAGGAGAAGAAGAGGAGAGGAAGAAGAGGAGAAATAAATAAGAAGAGGAAAAAAGAAGAAAAAGAAGAGGAGAAGAAGAAAGGAATAGAAGAGAAGAAGAAAAAATAGAAAAAATTCTATTTTTTCTTCTTCTCTCCTCTATTCCTTTCTTCTTCTCCTCTTTTTTTTCTTCTTTCTTTTCTTCGATCTTCTCCTCTATTCCTTTCTTCTCCTCCTCTTTTTATTTCTTCTTTGTTTTCTTATGTTTTATCGGGTCTGTCGTCGTCGATATACCCCTCTCCCGATAACTTCAACACGAGGGGGGGTCGATATACCCCCTCCCCGATAATATTATTTTCCCATGTACGTATGTCGTCGTTGTCGATATAACCCCCTCCCGATAACTTCAACACGTGGGGGGGCGGGGTCGATATACCCCCTCCCCGATAACATTATTTTCCCATGTATGTATGCCGTCGTTGTCGATATATATAACTCCCTCCC
>NC_057814.1:16660287-16665739 GCF_018294505.1 Triticum aestivum | reverse complement strand
GCCGCACCTCTCATCCTTTGGTCAGGGCCGGCACTGCCCCCTTCCTCCCTATTTTTTCTGCACATATATATGATGTTTTTTTTCCTGATTATATGTATATGTATGTGTGTATATCTGTTTATATGTCCTTTTTTTAGATCTTTTTTTTGCATTTTTATAAAAATGTATATATGTATGTATATATGTTCTCTGTGTATATATATCTTCATGTATATATGCAAAAGATAGATTTTTAGCAAAGTTAGGATTTTTTTCTGTTCATAGATTTTTTTGGTGATATTAATTATTGTAGAATATGCAAATGTTTGTATATTCATATGAACAATGCATTAGGCAAAACCTTTACTTTTTTCGAAATTTTCTATTTGAACATTTTTTTATGAATGAGAGGAAAAAGGAAAATAAGAAGAGGAAGAAAGGAGAAGAAGAGGAGAGGAAGAAGAGGAGAAATAAATAAGAAGAGGAAAAAAGAAGAAAAAGAAGAGGAGAAGAAGAAAGGAATAGAAGAGAAGAAGAAAAATTAGAAAAAATTCTATTTTTTCTTCTTCTCTCCTCTATTCCTTTCTTCTTCTCCTCTTTTTTTTTCTTCTTTTTTTCTTCGACCTTCTCCTCTATTCCTTTCTTCTTCTCCACTTTTTATTTCTTCTTCGTTTTCTTATGTTTTATCGGGTCTGTCGTCGTCGATATACCCCTCTCCCGATAACTTCAACACGAGGGGGGTCGATATACCCCCTCCCCGATAATATTATTTTCCCATGTACGTATGTCGTCGTTGTCGATATAACCCCCTCCCGATAACTTCAACACGTGGGGGGGGGGTCAATATACCCCCTCCCCGATAACATTATTTTCCCATGTATGTATGTCGTCGTTGTCGATATATATAACTCCCTCCCAGATAACTTCGACATGATGGACGGTCGATATTTATACCCCCTCTCGATCGTGATAACTTATACCACGGGAGCACCCCCGGCCCTCTCGCTCGACCAAAACTCTCGAGGACACCCAAACCCTAGAAAAAAACGATGTCGGTTTCCTACCCCCTCCCGCCGCGCCCCTACCCTTGAAGCGTTGCCGAGGCCACCCCAAACCCGGAATAAGCTAGGTCTACGTTTGCACTAATATATCCACCTGCTGTCATGTTTGTGTAATAATTGTCATGTTGTAATATTTGCAGAAACAATGGAGCACGGACGAGACGAGCAAGCAGAAGAGGTGTTGGGGGACATAATCTTAGCCGGAGGTGATATCTTGTCGTATCTTAACGACAATGATGGTCTGGAAGAATGGGGTGAAGAAGCAGGCTACGGTGATCGAAGAGTGGAGGAGGAAAGACATGATTATGATGGCTCCGGTGACCCAATGCTGGTGCAAGAAGTAGCCCGTGGTGACGGCTCCGGTGACCGAACAGAGTCCGGCCAGGTAAATATATTAGTTAAGCCTGTGCTGACTAGCTAATTGATGCATTCATGGTTTTGGTATGTACACATATTAATTAACTCTCGTCTTTCTTCTTTTTTCGAGCCCTCCCGATCAAGCACAACTTCGGTAAAGAGACGAGGCCCGAAGAGAATGTTGCGCTCGGATGAAAGGTTTGAGATCGCAGCAATCGCGCGCGATGGCCAACCGATTGAACCCATCCGGACAAAGGAAGCATTTGCTGCTCAGTGCGGGGTTCTTGTTAGGGACAAGATCCCGATCAGCATCCACCAATGGTATAAGCCTAAGAAGGAAGACCCTGAGGTGTCTTATGTCAATGATATGCAGAAAGATGATCTTTGGACTGAGCTGAAGGCAAATTTCACCCTACCGCCAGAGGAGGATCCGGAGAAGCCAGTTAAAGAGCAATTAATCAAGTCTCATGCTCTTAAGAAGATGGCAGACCTATTCAGGATCTGGAAGAATGAGCTGAAAACGTTTGTTGACAAAGAAGAGACACCAGAATTCATCGGCCGGTATGAGAAGATCAGAGATCACTGGCCCGCATTTGTGGCCCACAAGACATCGGAAAAGAGTAAGAAGATGTCAGCGACAAACAAGAAGAATGGTGCGAAGAAGAAGCTTCACCATCGCACGAGGTCAGGTGGCTACCTCAAAGCCCGGCCTAAGTGGGCCAAGGCTGAGAATCATCTGCTTGAAAAAGGGATCGAACCACAGACAATGAACTGGACACACCGTTGCCGGACTTGGTTCTTCGGGGCTGGCGCAAAATTGGACCCTGTATCAGGGAGGTGCGTTTGGACGAACGAGCTTTTGAGAATACCAGTCAAGAAGATTCAGCAATATATCGATGCAGCACAGGAAGGGACGTTCGTTCCAGATAGAGAGAACGACGAGCTCACAATGGCCCTCAGGAATCCTGAGCACCCTGGACGGACACGAGGCCCGCCAGGCTCCATTCCGTGGAAGGCTGGTTTTCCGAACGCAGGCCTTACAAAAGCCAGGAGAGGAGAAAAAAATGGAGCAGACCCAAATTCAGAAGCTGCACGGAAGGGTTCAAGCGCTAGAGGAACGAGACGGCAATCGACATGCCGAAACTACCCCCGAAGCTACCCCGCCATCTCAGCGGAGAAGCAGCGTGGCTTCCACCGAGCTGCTTCAGCCGGAGCATGTCTTGACGGCTCCTGCTAGCTACCCCGTGGATGCTATCATGGAGTCTCAACATTGCCACCTTATGGCGCAATGGCAGAACTTCAAAGTCAAGGCGGCTGTTGGCTCTGTTTTACCTCCTGAACCCGGCGCAACCTACCACTGTCGGCCGATTCCAGAAGGATATGCTAGGGTGATGGTGGATGAAATAACGGAGGGATTTGAGGACCTCCAGCTTGACCACCCTACCGGTGAAGGGGAGACTCGGGTGGGTTTAGCTCTGAAGACTCCGTGCCTATGGCGGAAGGAGCTCATTAACCTTCCAAACTGGACGCCTCCGGCGAGTAAGGGCACTCCGCCGCCTCCTCCTCCGGCGAGTGATCAGGGCACTCAGCCTCCTTCTCCGGCGCGTGGCGGCACTCCGCCTCCTCCTCCGGCGAGTGATCAGGGCACTCAGCCTCCTTCTCCGGCGCGTGGCGGCACTCCGCCTCCTCCTCCGGCGAGTGATCAGGGCACTCAGCCTCCTTCTCTGGCGCGTGGCGGCACTCCGCCTCCTTCTCCGCCTGCGCCGGCGTGCCAGAGCAGCCAGCCTCCTCCTTCTCCGCCTCGTCAGCAAGGGCGGAAGAGACCCGCCGCCGCTCCGGCTGCTCCGGCGCGTCGTAGTCCTTCTCCTCCGCCTCGTAAGCAAGGAAAGAAGACAGCCGCAGCCGCTCCGTCTGCTCTGCCGGCGTCTAGCAGTACAACTGCCAGAGGCGGGAGGCAATACAGATTCGGTCCTTCTCTGAAGACTCTAGAGAAGTTACCATACGAGAGGACCGAGGAGGAGAACGCGAAGATCGTGCGAGCCGAAGTGAAGAACTTCTTTGAAGGGGTGAAAGCAAAGAAACATCCACCTCTGGAGGAGAAGGTAGATCCGGTGAAAGCGAAGCGCACTCTGGCTGCCCTGACAAAACCACCAAAGTCTCCGCCGAAAGGCAACTATGAGCGCATTATTGCAAAGACATTTGTCGAAGCGGAGCGGTCGGGAAGTACTGTCAGTGATCAAAGGTTAAAAGAACGAAGAGCTGGGAAAAAAATTGCCCAGCTCGGCGAACAAGCGAACCAATCGTGCCCCCCGCTCAAGGTGTCTAAAGACATCGTCGCTAATGATCCGAGGATGGTGGCCGGTTATAGCAATCTTGGAGATTACCTGCCTGACGATGTACATTATGAAATCATGGAGGTGGACGAACACAAATACCATTACGGGAAGCCTCTCGTCAAAGATGAAAGATCTCTAACAACGATGATGCGAAGATTACATGATTGGTACATGAAAACCTGCAGACAGTCTGATGGGATGAATACTTTGACGCTGAGAGTTAAACCGGAGCATGACCTCGTTGGAATTGAACTGCTGAATGTTCCATTTGAGGAGTTCTTCCAGTTTTTCAATCAAAAGGCCCTCGATAAATCAACGATAACTTGCTACTGTCTGTAAGTAGTACTACTTCCGTCATTAAGTCTCTCTATATAGTTCAGCTCTTTCATTGCATGTATTTATAATTATCCTCACTATATTATGCAGATTGAAGATCGCCGAATTGAAGAAAAGACAAATCGATGATATTGGGTTCATTAACACAAATCTCATAGATGCATATACGGTTGAAAAACATGCCAAAGAAGCCGAGGCCAACTTGCTACGATCGTTGGTATTAAATCAAAACAAAGATATAATACTCTTTCCTTACAACTTCAAGTGAGTGTTACTGTCTTGTGCATATTCGGTTTCCCTTATTAGGCCAGGTTATGGTAATGTAATTGATGACTTATGCATGCATGCGCAGCTCCCACTATATTCTCCTAGAGATTAAGCTTGAGCAGGGAGTAGTAACCGTCTTAGACTCGAGACGAAAAGATCCCCAGGACTATGCGGACATGACTCAAGTGCTCGAGAAGTAAGTTAAATCGATCATTATCCACCATATCAGCAACTTTGTTCATTTCCTGATATCAAGTAATTGTTTTCTTTGTCTGGCAGGGTTTGGAGAAAATTCACCACAAAAGCTCCGGGACTGCCGAAGAAGCTGCAATTTAGACACCCGAAAGTAAGTACTATAGTAGCATGTTCCGCACATCTCCTAGTGATTCAAGCGCTAGTTTCATCAATACCATTTAGCATGCCTGCTTATCAGTTAGATTGACCTCTATTTCTTGTAAAGTGGTTGTGGCAGGAACAAGGGAATGATTTCTGTGGATACTACATTTGCGAGTCTATCCGCCACACGACCTGTGAGCGGGGCTACTCTGAAGAACAATATGAAGTGCGTAAGCAATAATATTCACAATTTTATTTTATTACCATCATTTGTGTCGAGTTTCATTTATTCATATATATATGTATTGACCCCCTTCTTCAAATTAGATGTTTCAGATGTGGGATGAACTCCTAGCACCAGATCGTATGCGAGCAATTCAAGAGGAATTGGCGGCATTCTTCCTTGACCACGTGATCGCTGAAAACGGAGAATACTATGTGGACCCTGTGTTCTTACAATTTAATTAGGAGATTATATTGTAAGAGATAATTATTGTATATATGTAGCTGGTAGTGTCAGATAGATATACGAGAACTTGTTGTTCGACCAATCTCTCGGAGAAGGAGAGGTGGTCGATATCACTTCTCTCTGTATGCATATGTTCATGACGATCTTCTGTTTCCTTCATTTGCTTACTAGCTAGCGTGTCTAGTCCTCTCCATACGTATATAGTACGTAGCGTCGACCAAGCACGGAGATAAGAGAGGACACTTCTCTCTATTAATTAGCTAGCTAACACAATATATGAAACACCTAAATTAACCCCCCAAAACCCCCCA
>NC_057814.1:16641580-16660061 GCF_018294505.1 Triticum aestivum | reverse complement strand
TGACGCGTGGATGCCTATTGGTCCCGGTTGGTGACACCAACTGGGACAAAAGGCCCTGCCTATTGTTCCCGGTTGGTGTCACCAACCGGGACCAAAAGCCCCCCTGCCTGGGCTGGCAGCAGCGGCCACGTGGAGGACCTTCTGTCCCGGTTCGTGTAAGAACCAGGACTAAAGGGTTAGGGCTTTAGTAACGACCCTTTAGTCCCGGTTTGAAAACCGGGACAAAAGGCCCTTACCAACCGGGGTAAAAGCCCCTTTTTCTACTAGTGCAGGAACCGCGAGTGGCCTAGATTCTTCTGTAGTATTCGATCTTTATTAGCTAGCTAGCTAGTGATGTATTCGATATATAATATTGGAGATGACGTATTCGAGATTATATATATATTATTAGAGACGATGTATTCGAGATTATATATTATTCGAGACGATGTATTCGAGATTATATATTATTCGAGACGATGCATATTATGTACTATGATTCAGTTTTTCCTTATCGATTGCATCGTCCATGCATTGTAATTTGAATAGTAAATTGTTTTATATTTCTTCTTGATTAGTTAAATAAAAGCTATGGCGGACAATACCGGCAGAGAGGGAGAAAAGACCCTGTTCGAGATCATACGCAGCCCTCGCGGGCCAGATGATCAGAGTGAAGACTATGACGGCTCCGAATATCTGAACAATACTGGGGAGGGTGATGATATGATATTCGATCGCGCCGACCGAATTGATGAAGTCATGAACTATGATTATGATTATGACGCCGGCAATGTTGATCTTGAAATAACAGAGACCGGTGAGGTATATTTATATAAGCAGGCATCTGGTGATCATCACATTTTTTTTATTTGAAGATATATTAGCGAATCGATCTTTCTTCTTCAGCCCTCCGGATCGAGCAAATCCTGCTTCTACAGGCAGCAGGACAAAGCGAGGCCCGGGCAAAAAGTTGAAGGAGGGTGTAAAGTACAACATCGATGCCATCAAAGCTAATGGCGAACCAAGCACGCCTAAGAACATTGCGAACAAGTTTATTCGTTAGTGCGAAGTTCTTGTGAGGGACCAACTCCCGATCTCCATTCAAGAATGGAAAGAGCCAACAAAGAAACGTCCAGATCTTACTTGGGTCGACGACAGAGGAAAAAAACGCTTTGGGAATCTCTCATGGAACATTTCACCCTACCAGATCATTTCACGGATGCAGATGTGCAGAAAGTCAAGGACGCTGCTCTTAGGAAGATGGCAATTGCATTCAACATCCACAAGAAAACTGTATGGGCCAACTACATCGAAGGAGGAAAGAAGACTCCAGAATTCAAGGAAACACTGGAGAAGCAAAGAGAACACTGGCCCGCTTTCGTGAAATTCAAGAAATCAGAATTATCTAAGGAACGGTCGAGAAAAAACAATGCCAATGCCGCAAAAAGAATCGGTTCCATAGGTTGGGGCCAGGTGGCTACGTGGTGGCAATGCCTAAGTGGGATAAGTCTGAGCAAGAGATGCTGGATGCAGAGGTCACTCCAGTTACTAGGAGCTGGCCCCCCAAGTGCAGAGCTTGGTTCTATGCGCATGGGGGGCGCGTTGGACCCGAAGACAGGCCTAGTTTCGAAGAAGGGAAGTCTAAAAGGAGCCGAAGATAAGTTACTTGAAGCAATAGAAGATGCTCGAAAGGGGGTGTTCATGCCCAACAGAGAGAACGACGAGCTTACGCGCGCCCTGGGAAATCCTGAACACCCGGGAAGAACACGAGGCAAGGGCGTTGTTCCCTGGTATGAGGGCTTTTCGGAATGGAACGCCGACTACAGAAGCCGTGCAAGAAGGAAGATGGACGAGGAGAAGAAGAGGAAGCTGGAGGAGGAGCAGAGGAAGCAGGAAGCAGAACGCCTTCAAGGCCTTGAATCAGCGCACGCGGACTTGGCACTCAAATTCCAGTGGCAGCAGTAGCAGATCGACTCACTTAGCTAGGAAAGGGGGTCTCAGCAGCGGCAGCAGCTAGCGGATGATCCAGCATTGGATAGCACCATCCCATCCATGCCGAGAAGCAGCGTTGGTTCCGCCCCGAGCGACGCACTGCTGGATAGATACCCTATGGATGACATCATGGAGAGCACTAACTGTGAGCTACACTTCAAAATGAAGAATATATCCATGAAGGTGGCAGACGCCATTGCTTATACAAATCTCCCCGATGCAACCTTCCATTGCAACCCGATTCCAGCCGACTATGCTCGTGTCGTGATTGATGAAGTGGTGGACCAATATTTAGGGCTAGAGCTTGACATTCCTGGGGGTAACGAGGAGCACACACTGGGAGAGGCCATACATCGTATCATCCTATGGAGAAAGGATTGCATCATCTTTCGAAGGCCACCGACACCGTGTCGTCATCCGACTCCTCCTCGATGTGAGGCCACTCCTCCTCCTTCAAGTCCGGCACAGCAGCAGGCCACTCCTCCTGCTTCAAGTCCGGCACAGCGTGAAGCCACTCCTCCTGCTTCAAGTCCGACACCGCCTGAGGCCACTCCTCCTGCTTCAAGTCCGGCATAGCGTGAGGCCACTCCTCCTGCTTCAAGTCCGACACCGCGTGAGGCCACTCCTCCTGCTTCAAGTCCGGCACAGCCTTAGGCCACTCCTCCTGCTCCAACTCAGCCACGTCAGCCGTCTCTGCCGCCTCAGCAATCGGGGAAGAGAGCCGCCGCAGCTATGGTGCGTAGCGGTACGAGTCGAGGTAGTACAGGAGGTACAGGCAGAGGCAAGCGATATAAATATGGTCCAAGCCTCGCTCCTCTTCCTCAGAGGCCTTACGACATGACCAACGAGCAAAACGCAGCCATAGTGAAGGCCCAAGTGGACGCCATTTTGGACCGAAACCGGCACCGCCGCCAAGGGAGAAAGTGCCTGAGGAAAAGATTGACTACTTTATTCGTATGGCTAGACCACCAGCTCCCAAGCCTGTTGACTCAGACTATGAGCAGCAAATCAGGAAGGCACATCGAGCACGAGTACAGAAGGAGTCGAGCTCGAGCTCGAGCCAAGCAGCTGGCAAAAAATGCGGGAAAACCGTTCCCCAGCTAGGAGAACAGGCGGCGCAATCGATCCCCCCGCTTGTTGTGCCAACAACACATAAGAGTACCGGCGCCCTATATATATGTGGGCAAACCGTTCCCCAGCTGGGCAATCTGGCAATAACCGACGAGCATAGAAGGCAGGCTGAAATGCTCGGTATCACTGTTGGACAACTCCTCGAGATCGAGCCCATGTCTCCGCTTAGAGAGGAGGAAATAAAACGGAAATATGTCCGCGGCGAACCTTTGGTCGAGCCTGAGGAGGTCAAGAACCTCCCAACGAGAATGTATGAATTGCATCAATGGTACATGGAAATATGCAAGACCCACAATCGAGAGTCCCTCATGGTGAAAGTCAAGGAAGAGGATTACTTCCATAAGCTAGCTCTGTCCGTTGAGTATCCAGAACAGTTTCAGTTATTCAATTATGATACACTCGACAAATCTATCGTCAGTTGCTATTGTCTGTAAGTGATTTCTTTCTGTAATTTAAGTCTCAAGCTAGCAGTAGTGCTCTCGTTGATCATTACCTGTAATTATCCTCACTATATTCTTTTCTGTGGTATTATGCAAGATGAAGATGTCCGAAATGAGAAAAGCTGGACGCTATGGCATTGGGTTCATTGACCCAAATACCATTAATGAAGAGACATGGTCATATGAATATTATAAACAAGAATTAGAGAATAACATGCTAGACTTCTTGAAGCGCCTCAATACCAATGCAGATATACTACTTCCTTACAACTTCCAGTGAGTCATGTTGGAAATATGCCCTAGAGGCAATAATAAATGGTTATTATTATATTTCTTTGTTCATGGTAATTGTCTATTATTCATGCTATAATTGTATTGTCCGGAAATCGTAATACATGTGTGAACACATAGACCACAACGTGTCCCTAGTAAGCCTCTAGTTGACTAGCTCGTTGATCAACAGATAGTCATGGTTTCCTGACTATGGACATTGGATGTCATTGATAACGGGATCACATCATTAGAAGAATGATGTGATGGACAAGACCCAATCCTAAGCATAGCATAAAAGATCGTGTAGTTTCGTTTGCTAGAGCTTTTCCAATGTCAAGTATCTTTTCCTTAGACCATGAGATCGTGCAACTCCCGGATACCGTAGGAGTGCTTTGGGTGTGCCAAACGTCACAATGTAACTGGGTGACTATAAAGGTGCATTACGGGTATCTCCGAAAGTGTCTGTTGGGTTGGCACGGATCGAGACTGGGATTTGTCACTCCGTGTGACGGAGAGGTATCTCTGGGCCCACTCGGTAATGCATCATCATAATGAGCTCAATGTGACTAAGGCGTTAGTCACGGGATCATGCATTGCGGTACGAGTAAAGAGACTTGCCGGTAACGAGATTGAACAAGGTATTGGGATACCGACGATCGAATCTCGGGCAAGTAACATACCGATTGACAAAGGGAATTGCATACGGATTGATTGAATCCTCGACACCGTGGTTCATCCGATGAGATCATCGTGGAACATGTGGGAGCCAACATGGGTATCCAGATCCCGCTGTTGGTTATTGACCGGAGAGGCGTCTCGGTCATGTCTGCATGTCTCCCGAACCCGTAGGGTCTACACACTTAAGGTTCGGTGACGCTAGGGTTGTAGAGATATATGTATGCGGCAACCCGAAAGTTGTTCGGAGTCCCGGATGAGATCCCGGACGTCACGAGAGGTTCCGGAATGGTCCGGAGGTGAAGAATTATATATAGGAAGTCAAGTTTCGGCCACCGGGAAAGTTTCGGGGGTTACCGGTATTGTACCGGGACCACCGGAAGGGTCCCGGGGGTCCACCTGTCTCGGAGGGCCCCGTGGGCTGAAAGTGGAAGGGAACCAGCCCCTAGTGGTCTGGGGCGCCCCCTTGGGCCTCCCCCCTTGCGCCTAGGGTTGGGAACCCTAGGGGGGGAGCTTCCCCCTTGCCTTGGGGGGCAAGGCACCCCTTCCCCCCACTTGGCCGCCGCCCCCCCCCCTTTGGATCTGATCTCCAGGGCCGGCGCCCCCCCCCCGGGGGGCCTATATAAAAGGGGGGGAGGGAGGGCAGGAACACAACAGCCTTGGGCGCCTCCCTCCTCCCCTGCAACACCTCTCTCTCTCACAGAAGCTCGGCGAAGCCCTGCCGGAGACCCGCTACATCCACCACGCCGTCGTGCTGTTGGATCTCCATCAACCTCTCCTTCCCCCTTGCTGGATCAAGAAGGAGGAGACGTCGCTGCACCGTACGTGTGTTGAACGCGGAGGCGCCGTCCGTTCGGCACTCGGTCATCGGTGATTTGGATCACGGCGAGTACGACTCCGTCATCCACGTTCATTGGAACGCTTCCGCTCGCGATCTACAAGGGTATGTAGATGCACTCCCTTCCCCTCGTTGCTAGTACACTCCATAGATGCATCTTGGTGAGCGTAGGAAAATTTTAAAATTATGCTACGATTCCCAACAGTGGCATCATGAGCCAGGCCTATGCGTAGTTACTATGCACGAGTAGAACACAAAGCAGTTGTGGGCGTTGAGTTTGCCAATTCTTCTTGCCGCTACTAGTCTTTTCTTGTTTCGGCGGCATTGTAGGATGAAGCGGCCCAGACCGACCTTACACGTACGCTTACGTGAGACAGGTTCCACCGACTGACATGCACTAGTTGCATAAGGTGGCTAGCGGGTGTCTGTCTCTCCTACTTTAGTCGGAACGGATTCGATGAAAAGGGTCCTTATGAAGGGTAAATAGAAATTGGTAAATCACGTTGTGGTCATACGTAGGTAAGAAACGTTCTTGCTAGAAACCTACAAACCACGTAAAAACTTGCAACAACAATTAGAGGACGTCTAACTTGTTTTGCAGCAAGTGCTATGTGATGTGATATGGCCAGAAGATGTGATGAATGATATATGTGATGTATGAGATTGATCATATTCTTGTAATAGGAATCACGACTTGCATGTCGATGAGTATGACAACCGGCAGGAGCCATAGGAGTTGTCTTTATTATTTTGTATGACCTGCGTGTCATTGAATAACGCCATGTAAATTACTTTACTTTGTTGCTAAACGCGTTAGCCATAGAAGTAGAAGTAATCGTTGGCGTGATGACTTCATGAAGACACAATGATGGAGATCATGATGATGGAGATCATGGTGTCATGCCGGTGACGAAGATGATCATGGTGCCCCGAAGATGGAGATCAAAGGAGCATGATGATATTGGCCATATCATGTCACTATTTGATTGCATGTGATGTTTATCATGTTTTACATCTTATTTGCTTAGAACGACGGTAGTAAGTAAGATGATCCCTTATAATAATTTCAAGAAAGTGTTCACCCTAACTGTGCACCGTTGCGAAGGTTCGTTGTTTCGAAGCACCACGTGATGATCGGGTGTGATAGATTCTAAAGTTCGAATACAACGGGTGTTGACGAGCCTAGCATGTACAGACATGGCCTCGGAACACGGAGGACCGAAAGGTCGAGCATGAGTCGTATACAAAATACGATCAACATGGAGATGTTCACCGATCTTGACTAGTCCGTCTCACGTGATGATCGGACACGGCCTAGTTAAACGCGGATCATGTTTCACTTAGATGACGAGAGGGATGTCTATCTGAGTGGGAGTTCATTAAATAATTTGATTATATGAACTTAATTATCATGAACTTAGTCTAAAATCTTTACACTATGTCTTGTAGATCAAATGGCCAACGTTGTCCTCAATTTCAACGCGTTCCTAGAGAAAACCAAGCTGAAAGATGATGGCAGCAATTATACGGACTGGGTCCGGAACCTGAGGCTCCTCCTCATAGTAGCCAAGAAAGATTATGTCTTAGAAGCACCGCTAGGTGAAGCACCAATCCCAGAGAACCAAGACGTTATGAACGCTTGGCAATCACGTGCTGATGATTACTCCCTCGTTCAGTGCGGCATGCTTTACAGCTTAGAACCGGGTCTCCAAAAGCGTTTTGAGAAACATGGAGCATATGAGATGTTCGAGGAGCTGAAACTCGTTTTTCAAGCTCATGCCCGGGTCGAGAGATATGATGTCTCCGACAAGTTCTTCAGCTGTAAAATGGAGGAGAACAGTTCTGTTAGTGAGCACATACTCAGAATGTCTGGGTTACACAACCGCTTGTCTCAGCTGGGAGTTAATCTCCCGGATGACGCGGTCATTGACAGAATCCTTCAGTCGCTTCCACCAAGCTACAAGAGCTTCGTGATGAACTTCAATATGCAGGGGATGGAAAAGACCATCCCTGAGGTATATTCAATGCTGAAATCAGCGGAGGTGGAGATCAGAAAAGAACACCAAGTGTTGATGGTGAATAAAACCACTAAGTTCAAGAAGGGCAAGGGTAAGAAGAACTTCAAGAAGGACGGCAAGGGAGTTGCCGCGCCCGGTAAGCCAGTTGCCGGGAAGAAGTCAAAGAATGGACCCAAGCCCGAGACTGAGTGCTTTTATTGCAAGGGAAGTGGTCACTGGAAGCGGAACTGCCCCAAATATTTAGCGGACAAGAAGAAGGCCGGCAACACCCAAGGTATATGTGATATACAAGTAATTGATGTGTACCTTACCAGTACTCATAGTAGCTCCTGGGTATTTGATACCGGTGCGGTTGCTCATATTTGTAACTCAAAGTAGGAACTACGGAATAAACGGAGACTGGCAAAGGACGAGGTGACGATGCGCGTCGGGAATGGTTCCAAGGTCGATGTGATCGCCGTCGGCACGCTACCTCTGCATCTACCCACGGGATTAGTTTTAAACCTCAATAATTGTTATTTAGTGCCAGCTTTGAGCATGAACATTGTATCTGGATCTCGTTTAATTCGAGATGGCTACTCATTTAAATCCGAGAATAATGGTTGTTCTATTTATTTGAGAGAAATGTTTTATGGTCATGCCCCGCTGGTCAATGGTTTATTTTTGATGAATCTCGAATGTGATGTTACACATGTTCATAGTGTAAATACCAAAAGATGTAAAGTTGATAACGATAGTCCCACATACATGTGGCACTGCCGCCTTGGTCACATTGGTGTCAAGCGCATGAAGAAGCTCCATGCAGATGGACTTTTGGAGTCTCTTGATTATGAATCATTTGACACGTGCGAACCATGCCTCATGGGTAAGATGACCAAGACTCCGTTCTCCGGAACAATGGAGCGAGCGACCAACTTATTGGAAATCATACATACCGATGTGTGCGGTCCAATGAGTGTTGAGGCTCGCGAAGGATATCGTTATGTTCTCACTCTCACTGATGACTTAAGTAGATATGGGTATGTCTACCTGATGAAACACAAGTCTGAAACCTTTGAAAAGTTCAAAGAATTTCAGAGTGAGGTTGAGAATCAACGTGACAGGAGAATAAAATTCCTACGATCAGATTGTGGTGGAGAATATTTAAGTCATGAGTTTGGTGCACACTTAAGGAAATGTGGAATAGTTTCACAACTCACGCCGCCTGGAACACCTCAGAGAAATGGTGTGTCCGAATGTCGTAATCGCACTCTATTGGATATGGTGCGATCTATGATGTCTCTTACCGATTTACCGCTCTCATTTTGGGGTTATGCTTTAGAGACTGCCGCATTCACTTTAAATAGGGCTCCGTCGAAATCCGTTGAGACGACACCGTATGAATTATGGTTTGGGAAGAAACCTAAGCTGTCGTTTCTAAAAGTTTGGGGATGCGATGCTTATGTCAAGAAACTTCAACCTGAAAAGCTCGAACCCAAATCGGAAAAATGCGTCTTCATAGGATACCCTAAGGAAACTATTGGGTATACCTTCTACCTCAGATCCGAAGGCAAGATCTTCGTTGCCAAGTACGGGTCCTTCCTGGAGAAGGAGTTTCTCTCGAAAGAATTGAGTGGGAGGAAAGTGGAACTTGATGAGGTGATAGTCACCCCTTCCGAACCGGAAAGTAGCGCAGCGCGGGAAAATGTTCTTGTGGTGCCTACACCGACTGGGGAGGAAGTTAATGATGATGATCATGAAGCTTCGGATCAAGTTGCCACTGAACTTCGTACGTCCACAAGGACACGTTCCGCACCAGAGTGGTACGGCAACCCTGTCCTGGAAATCATGTTGTTAGACAACGGTGAACCTTCGAACTATGAAGAAGCGATGGCGGGCCCGGATTCCGACAAATGGCTAGAAGCCATGAAATCCGAGATAGGATCCATGTATGAAAACGAAGTATGGACTTTGACTGACTTGCCCGATGAGCGGTGAGCCATAGAAAACAAATGGATCTTTAAGAAGAAGACAGACGCGGATGGTAATGTGACCATCTATAAGGCTCGACTTGTCGCTAAGGGTTATCGACAAGTTCAAGGGGTTGACTACGATGAGACTTTCTCACCCGTAGCGAAGCTGAAGTCCGTCCGAATCATGTTAGCAACTGCCGCATACTATGATTATGAGATATGGCAGATGGACGTCAAAACGGCATTCCTTAACGGCTTCCTTAAGGAAGAATTGTATATGATGCAGCCGGAAGGTTTTGTCGATCCTAAGAATGCTAACAAAGTATGCAAGCTCCAGCGCTCAATCTATGGGCTGGTGCAAGCATCTCGGAGTTGGAACATTCGCTTTGATGAGATGATCAAAGCGTTTGGGTTTACACAGACTTATGGAGAAGCCTGTGTTTACAAGAAAGTGAGTGGGAGCTCTGTAGCATTTCTCTTATTATATGTGGATGACATATTATTGATGGGAAATGATATAGAATTCTTGGAAAGTGTTAAGGCCTATTTGAATAAGTGTTTTTCAATGAAGGACCTTGGAGAAGCTGCATATATATTAGGCATCAAGATCTATAGAGATAGATCAAGACACCTCATTGGTCTTTCACAGAGTACATACCTTGACAAGATATTGAAGAAGTTCAGTATGGATCAGTCCAAGAAGGGGTTCTTGCCTGTATTGCAAGGTGTGCAATTGAGCACGGCTCAATGCCCGACCACGGCAGAAGATATAGAAAAGATGAGTGTCATCCCCTATGCCTCGGCCATAGGGTCTATTATGTATGCCATGCTGTGTACCAGACCTGATGTAAACCTTGCCGTAAGTTTGGTAGGCAGATACCAAAGTAATCCCGGCATGGAACACTGGACAGCGGTCAAGAATATCCTGAAGTACCTGGGACTAAGGATATGTTTCTCGTTTATGGAGGTGATGAAGAGCTCGTCGTAAAGGGTTACGTCGACGCTAGCTTCGACACAGATCTGGATGACTCGAAGTCACAAACCGGATACGTGTATATTTTGAATGGAGGAGCAGTAAGCTGGTGCAGTTGCAAGCAAAGCGTCGTGGCGGGATCTACATGTAAAGCGGAGTACATGGCAGCCTCGGAGGCAGCACAGGAAGCAGTCTGGATGAAGGAGTTCATTACCGACCTAGGGGTGATTCCCAATGCGTCGGGCCCGATGACTCTCTTCTGTGACAACACTGGAGCCATTGCCCTTGCGAAGGAGCCCAGGTTTCACAGGAAGACCAGACATATCAAGCGTCGCTTCAACTCCATTCGTGAAAGTGTTCAAAATGGAGACATAGATATTTGTAAAGTACATACGGACCTGAATGTAGCACATCCGTTGACTAAACCTCTCCCTAGGGCAAAACATGATCAACACCAGGACGCAATGGGTGTTCGATTCATCACAATGTAACTAGATTATTGACTCTAGTGCAAGTGGGAGACTGTTGGAAATATGCCCTAGAGGCAATAATAAATGGTTATTATTATATTTCTTTGTTCATGGTAATTGTCTATTATTCATGCTATAATTGTATTGTCCGGAAATCGTAATACATGTGTGAACACATAGACCACAACGTGTCCCTAGTAAGCCTCTAGTTGACTAGCTCGTTGATCAACAGATAGTCATGGTTTCCTGACTATGGACATTGGATGTCATTGATAACGGGATCACATCATTAGGAGAATGATGTGATGGACAAGACCCAATCCTAAGCATAGCATAAAAGATCGTGTAGTTTCGTTTGCTAGAGCTTTTCCAATGTCAAGTATCTTTTCCTTAGACCATGAGATCGTGCAACTCCTGGATACCGTAGGAGTGCTTTGGGTGTGCCAAACGTCACAACGTAACTGGGTGACTATAAAGGTGCATTACGGGTATCTCCGAAAGTGTCTGTTGGGTTGGCACGGATCGAGACTGGGATTTGTCACTCCGTGTGACGGAGAGGTATCTCTGGGCCCACTCGGTAATGCATCATCATAATGAGCTCAATGTGACTAAAGCGTTAGTCACGGGATCATGCATTGCGGTACGAGTAAAGAGACTTGCCGGTAACGAGATTGAACAAGGTATTGGGATACCGACGATCGAATCTCGGGCAAGTAACATACCGATTGACAAAGGGAATTGCATACGGATTGATTGAATCCTCGACACCGTGGTTCATCTGATGATATCATCGTGGAACATGTGGGAGCCAACATGGGTATCCAGATCCCGCTGTTGGTTATTGACCGGAGAGGCGTCTCGGTCATGTCTGCATGTCTCCCGAACCCGTAGGGTCTACACACTTAAGGTCCGGTGACGCTAGGGTTGTAGAGATATATGTATGCGGAAACCCGAAAGTTGTTCGGAGTCCCGGATGAGATCCCGGACGTCACGAGAGGTTCCGGAATGGTCCGGAGGTGAAGAATTATATATAGGAAGTCCAGTTTTGGCCACCGGGAAAGTTTCGGGGGTTATCGGTATTGTACCGGGACCACCGGAAGGGTCCCGGGGGTCCACCGGGTGGGGCCACCTGTCCCGGAGGGCCCCGTGGGCTGAAAGTGGAGGGGAACCAGCCCCTAATGGGCTGGGGCGGAACCCTAGGGGGGGGAGTTTCCCCTTGCCTTGGGGGGCAAGGCAACCCCTTCCCCCTTGGCCGCCGCCCCCCCTTGGAGATCCCATCTCCAAGGGCTGCGCACCCCCCCTTGGGGGCCTATATAAAGGGGGGGGAGGGAGGGCAGCACACTACAGCCTTTGGCGCCTCCCTCCTCCCCTGCAACACCTCTCTCTCGCGCGCAGAAGCTCGGCGAAGCCTTGCCGGAGAGCCGCTACATCCACCACCACGCCGTCGTGCTGTTGGATCTCCATCAACCTCTCCTCCCCCCTTGCTGGATCAAGAAAGGAGGAGACGTCGCTGCACCGTACGTGTGTTGAACGCGGAGGTGCCGTCCGTTCGGCACTCGGTCATCGGTGATTTGGATCACGGCGAGTACGACTCCGTCATCCACGTTCATTGGAACGCTTCCGCTCGCGATCTACAAGGGTATGTAGATCCACTCCTTTCCCCTCGTTGCTAGTAGACTCCATAGATGCATCTTGGTGAGCGTAGGAAAATTTTAAAATTATGCTACGATTCCCAACAGTGGCATCATGAGCCAGGCCTATGCGTAGTTACTATGCACGAGTAGAACACAAAGAAGTTGTGGGCGTTGATGTTGCCAATTCTTCTTGCCGCTACTAGTCGTTTCTTGTTTCGGCGGCATTGTAGGATGAAGCGGCCCGGACCGACCTTACACGTACGCTTACGTGAGACAGGTTCCACCGACTGACATGCACTAGTTGCATAAGGTGGCTAGCGGGTGTCTGTCTCTCCTACTTTAGTCGGAACGGATTCGATGAAAAGGGTCCTTATGAAGGGTAAATAGAAATTGGCAAATCACATTGTGGTCATACGTAGGTAAGAAACGTTCTTGCTAGAAACCTACAAACCACGTAAAAACTTGCAACAACAATTAGAGGACGTCTAACTTGTTTTTGCAGCATGTGCTATGTGATGTGATATGGCCAGAAGATGTGATGAATGATATATGTGATGTATGAGATTGATCATATTCTTGTAATAGGAATCACGACTTGCATGTCGATGAGTATGACAACCGGCAGGAGCCATAGGAGTTGTCTTTATTATTTTGTATGACCTGCGTGTCATTAATAACGCCATGTAAATTACTTTACTTTGTTGCTAAACGCGTTAGCCATAGAAGTAGAAGTAATCGTTGGCGTGACGACTTCATGAAGACACAATGATGGAGATCATGATGATGGAGATCATGGTGTCATGCCGGTGACGAAGATGATCATGGTGCCCCGAAGATGGAGATCAAAGGAGCATGATGATATTGGCCATATCATGTCACTATTTGATTGCATGTGATGTTTATCATGTTTTTGCATCTTATTTGCTTAGAACGACGGTAGTAAGTAAGATGATCCCTTATAATAATTTCAAGAAAGTGTTCACCCTAACTGTGCACCGTTGCGAAGGTTCGTTGTTTCGAAGCACCACGTGATGATCGGGTGTGATAGATTCTAACGTTCGAATACAACGGGTGTTGACGAGCCTAGCATGTACAGACATGGCCTCGGAACACACGCAATACACTTAGGTTGACTTGACGAGCCTAGAATGTACAGACATGGCCTCGGAACACGGAGGACCGAAAGGTCGAGCATGAGTCGTATAGAAGATACGATCTGTTGGAAATATGCCCTAGAGGCAATAATAAATGGTTATTATTATATTTCTGTGTTCATGATAATAGTCTTTTATTCATGCTATAATTGTATTGTCCGGAAATCGTAATACATGTGTGAATACATAGACCACAACCTGTCCCTAGTAAGCCTCTAGTTGACTAGCTCGTTGATCAACAGATAGTCATGGTTTCCTGACTATGGACATAGGATGTCATTGATAACGGGATCACATCATTAGGAGAATGATGTGATGGACAAGACCCAACTTAAGCATAGCATAAAAGATCGTGTAGTTTCGTTTGCTAGAGCTTTTCCAATGTCAAGTATCTTTTCCTTAGACCATGAGATCGTGCAACTCCCGGATACCGTAGGAGTGCTTTGGGTGTGCCAAACGTCACAACGTAACTGGGTGACTATAAAGGTGCATTACGGGTATCTTCGAAAGTGTCTGTTGGGTTGGCACGGATCGAGACTGGGATTTGTCACTCCGTGTGACGGAGAGGTATCTCTGGGCCCACTCGGTAATGCATCATCATAATGAGCTCAATGTGACTAAGGCGTTAGTCACGGGATCATGCATTGCGGTACGAGTAAAGAGACTTGCCGGTAACGAGATTGAACAAGGTATTGGGATACCGACGATCGAATCTCGGGCAAGTAACATACCGATTGACAAAGGGAATTGCATACGGATTGATTGAATCCTCGACACCGTGGTTCATCCGATGAGATCATCGTGGAACATGTGGGAGCCAACATGGGTATCCAGATCCCGCTGTTGGTTATTGACCGGAGAGGCGTCTCGGTCATGTCTGCATGTCTCCCGAACCCGTAGGGTCTACACACTTAAGGTTCGGTGACGCTAGGGTTGTAGAGATATATGTATGCGGCAACCCGAAAGTTGTTCGGAGTCCCGGATGAGATCCCGGACGTCACGAGAGGTTCCGGAATGGTCCGGAGGTGAAGAATTATATATAGGAAGTCAAGTTTCGGCCACCGGGAAAGTTTCGGGGGTTACCGGTATTGTACCGGGACCACCGGAAGGGTCCCGGGGGTCCACCTGTCTCGGAGGGCCCCGTGGGCTGAAAGTGGAAGGGAACCAGCCCCTAGTGGTCTGGGGCGCCCCCTTGGGCCTCCCCCCCTGCGCCTAGGGTTGGGAACCCTAGGGGGGGAGCTTCCCCCTTGCCTTGGGGGGCAAGGCACCCCTTCCCCCCACTTGGCCGCCGCCCCCACCCCCTTTGGATCTGATCTCCAGGGCCGGCGCCCCCCCCGGGGGCCTATATAAAAGGGGGGGAGGGAGGGCAGGAACACAACAGCCTTGGGCGCCTCCCTCCTCCCCTGCAACACCTCTCTCTCTCACAGAAGCTCGGCGAAGCCCTGCCGGAGACCCGCTACATCCACCACGCCGTCGTGCTGTTGGATCTCCATCAACCTCTCCTTCCCCCTTGCTGGATCAAGAAGGAGGAGACGTCGCTGCACCGTACGTGTGTTGAACGCGGAGGCGCCGTCCGTTCGGCACTCGGTCATCGGTGATTTGGATCACGGCGAGTACGACTCCGTCATCCACGTTCATTGGAACGCTTCCGCTCGCGATCTACAAGGGTATGTAGATGCACTCCCTTCCCCTCGTTGCTAGTAGTGCTCTCGTTGATCATTACCTGTAATTATCCTCACTATATTCTTTTCTGTGGTATTATGCAAGATGAAGATGTCCGAAATGAGAAAAGCTGGACGCTATGGCATTGGGTTCATTGACCCAAATACCATTAATGAAGAGACATGGTCATATGAATATTATAAACAAGAATTAGAGAATAACATGCTAGACTTCTTGAAGCGCCTCAATACCAATGCAGATATACTACTTCCTTACAACTTCCAGTGAGTCATGTTGGAAATATGCCCTAGAGGCAATAATAAATGGTTATTATTATATTTCTTTGTTCATGGTAATTGTCTATTATTCATGCTATAATTGTATTGTCCGGAAATCGTAATACATGTGTGAACACATAGACCACAATGTGTCCCTAGTAAGCCTCTAGTTGACTAGCTCGTTGATCAACAGATAGTCATGGTTTCCTGACTATGGACATTGGATGTCATTGATAACGGGATCACATCATTAGAAGAATGATGTGATGGACAAGACCCAATCCTAAGCATAGCATAAAAGATCGTGTAGTTTCGTTTGCTAGAGCTTTTCCAATGTCAAGTATCTTTTCCTTAGACCATGAGATCGTGCAACTCCCGGATACCGTAGGAGTGCTTTGGGTGTGCCAAACGTCACAATGTAACTGGGTGACTATAAAGGTGCATTACGGGTATCTCCGAAAGTGTCTGTTGGGTTGGCACGGATCGAGACTGGGATTTGTCACTCCGTGTGACGGAGAGGTATCTCTGGGCCCACTCGGTAATGCATCATCATAATGAGCTCAATGTGACTAAGGCGTTAGTCACGGGATCATGCATTGCGGTACGAGTAAAGAGACTTGCCGGTAACGAGATTGAACAAGGTATTGGGATACCGACGATCGAATCTCGGGCAAGTAACATACCGATTGACAAAGGGAATTGCATACGGATTGATTGAATCCTCGACACCGTGGTTCATCCGATGAGATCATCGTGGAACATGTGGGAGCCAACATGGGTATCCAGATCCCGCTGTTGGTTATTGACCGGAGAGGCGTCTCGGTCATGTCTGCATGTCTCCCGAACCCGTAGGGTCTACACACTTAAGGTTCGGTGACGCTAGGGTTGTAGAGATATATGTATGCGGAAACCCGAAAGTTGTTCGGAGTCCCGGATGAGATCCCGGACGTCACGAGAGGTTCCGGAATGGTCCGGAGGTGAAGAATTATCTATAGGAAGTCAAGTTTCGGCCACCGGGAAAGTTTCGGGGGTTACCGGTATTGTACCGGGACCACCGGAAGGGTCCCGGGGGTCCACCGGGTGGGGCCACCTATCCCGGAGGGCCCTGTGGGCTGAAAGTGGAAGGGAACCAGCCCCTAGTGGGCTGGGGCGCCCCCTTGCGCCTCCCCCCTGCGCCTAGGGTTGGGAACCCTAGGGGGGGGAGCTTCCCCCTTGCCTTGGGGGGCAAGGCACCCCTTCCCCCCACTTGGCCGCCGCCCCCTCGTTTGGATCTGTTCTCCAGGGCCAGCGCCCCCCAGGGGGCCTATATAAAAGGGGGGGAGGGAGGGCAGGAACACAACAGCCTTGGGCGCCTCCCTCCTCCCCTGCAACACCTCTCTCTCTCACAGAAGCTCGGCGAAGCCCTGCCGGAGACCCGCTACATCCACCACGCCGTCGTGCTGTTGGATCTCCATCAACCTCTCCTTCCCCCTTGCTGGATCAAGAAGGAGGAGACGTCGCTGCACCGTACGTGTGTTGAACGCGGAGGTGCCGTCCGTTCGGCACTCGGTCATCGGTGATTTGGATCACGGCGAGTACGACTCCGTCATCCACATTCATTGGAACGCTTCCGCTCGCGATCTACAAGGGTATGTAGATGCACTCCCTTCCCCTCGTTGCTAGTACACTCCATAGATGCATCTTGGTGAGCGTAGGAAAATTTTAAAATTATGCTACGATTCCCAACAAGTCACACTCTCTTGTACTACAAATTCTGTTTTTGTTACTAGCTAGATGTTAATAAGTGTATAGGGTTTAGGTTAGTTGATGAGTGTTATGCACATGCCCGCTTAATTTATACATGCAAACGTGCGCATGCATGTACCACTGGATCTTGTTAGACATTAAAGTTGAAGAAGGAAAAGTTGAAGTACTGGAGCCTAAAGAGTACGAGCAATCGTCAAGGGGATAGTCAACAGGTAATTTCAATCATTATATATATGTCCTGATATCAACTAATTAATAACTCCTTTATTCATTTTCTTTGCCGGCGGGCCGGCAGGGCTTGGCAAAAGTTCATCAAAGACGTTTCAGGCCCGTTCAGAGAAAATCTGTATTGGTATCGACCCACGGTAATTAATTAAGTAGCACTAGCTAGCTAGCTACCATGCAATCTCTTTAATTCTAGTTTCAATACCATTAATTATCATGCTTGATTAATTATTATCTGATTGAACTCTATTCTCGTAAAGGCCATGAAGCAGGAGCCGAGGAATGATTTATGTGCATACTACGTTTGTGAGAACATTTGCATGATGACGTCCGAAAGGAGCACATCTGATAGACAGCTATGGGTACGTTTGCCAGAACACTATACACAATTTTTACATCATTATCGATATCTAGTCACACAACTAATACATGCATATTGATCTCCTTCTTAACAGTTCAATGAGGTGCGGGAGAAGCTCCTACCAATGGATCGCGTACGAGCAATTGCAGAGGAAATAGCGGGATTTTTGCTCGACCAGGTCATAGATCCTAGAGAAGAATTTCATTACCCGCTACCGCAGTATGCCTCCATGTAGGAGAAATTGTATATACCAAATTGTATATATATACGTACATGTGTATGTGTGAATGGTGGTGCGAGACATTCAATGTATATAGGGATTGACTATTCGTCACCGTGGGTGAGAAATAGTTATTCTTCACCCCCCTCTATTTTACCACGAATGCACTGTAATTTTACGTTCCGTAAGTTTTTCTTATTTCTGGCGTGAAAAAAGACCGTAAGAAAATATATAATCGCCGTAAAAAATATTTTATGTTATGTAAAATTACAAATGTAAAAACATAGTGTAAAATATACATAAACTCCAAATTTTCTTGTCTTACGACCTATATTTTAATTTCTTATACCAAATTTTACATAGTGAATCAATAGGAATTTAACTATTTGAATTCCAAATGTAATTTAATTATGAAGTGATCGTAAGATTACCTCGGGTGAAGAATAACTTATTCTGCACC
>NC_057814.1:16628513-16641181 GCF_018294505.1 Triticum aestivum | reverse complement strand
TTCTACGAGAAATTCTATTTATATATATATGCATAACGTGTACAATATGTAGTATTGTAAAATACCAGCAAACGAAAAAGAATTAAATGGAAAACACAAAATTAAAGGAAAAGAAACCCTGAACCCAAAACCCCCAAACCTTTTAGTACCGGTTGATGTTACCAACCGGTACTAAAGGTCTCCCCGCCCCCGGCGCCGGCTCGTGCCACGTGGTGGCCCTTTAGCAGCGGTTCGTGCATAACCGGTACTAAATGGGGGGGCCTTTAGTCCCCACCCTTTAGTGCCGGTTGCAGAACCGGCACTAAAGGCCCTTACGAACCGGTGATGTAGCCCGGTTCTGCACTAGTGTTGGGTGATTGGGAACGCATGATGTATCAAGGGCCTTGGCTCTTTAGGAGTTTGCTTGTGTTGATGGTCCCATATGATGGGTTCACAAAGGCAGAGAAGGTGCCCATGGTGTTCATGTCAATTTGGCTACAGATTCACAAGATACCAGAGGGTTTCTGCAGGAAGAACATCGTGGAAAATCTGCTAAAAAACTCGGGTGAAATCTTGGAGATGAGACTAAACGGAAATACCCGTGGCGACTACATTAGGGTTAGGGTTCGGCATGATGTTCGTCGGCCTCTCACCAAGTATGTCAGTATTGTAAGGGGAAAAGAGCGCCAAGTTTATTTGGTGCATTATGAGAAATTGGCGCGCTTCTGCAGCGTATGTGGGCTCATTGGTCATGACTGCAAAGAGTGCAGATCAGGTGTGCATGAGGAGAAGGACAAGAAATATGGTTCTTGGCTCTATGCGGATGGGCTGAATAAACCCCCGCCCAATGACAGTTTTGGCCGGGGAAGAAGTCAGAAGCAACCTACACCTCAATCTCAATAGCAGAAGTCGTCGGGAAAGACAATGGTCGATCCGGACATCCTAGATACGGCTTCAAGCCCGACCAAGGATGGACACATTGCCCAGCATGGAGATCCTGCTGCTCGTAAGAGACTCTCCATGGATGATGTAGCACCATGGGCCAATACCACAGCTTATTCAAGGCCGAGTGGTGTGTTGGCGCACTCACAGGGGATGGGTGAGGATGGAGAGCGGGCCTCGCCTACCAGTAGCAATAACAGCAAGAGAGCTCGTGTTGACTCAAGCAAGCGGTGTGTCAGGTGATAGATCGGCGGCCTCCTTCGAGGAGGACCGCCAGATGCAATGAATATCCTAGTATGGAATTGTCGGGGGGGGACCGCCGGACAGTTCGTGAGGTGTTGGCCCTCTCTAATTAAAGCCAATTCCCCGGGGCTTGTTTTTCTCTCGGAAACAAGATAGGCCTCTTCAAAGATGGAGAAACTAAAGTGGAGATTACAGATGAAGGGTTTTGCGGGTGTGTCGAGTGATGGACTCAGTGGAGGACTTGTGCTCTATTGGGATGAGAAGTTGCAAGTGACAGTGTTGGATTCCTGTGCACGGTACATTGACGTGCGGATTGTAGATGTGGCAAGTGACAAGAATTGGAGGACGACGTTTGTTTATGGTGAACCTCGAGTGGAAAATCGTCATCACATGTGGAGTTCACATTCCCAGCTCCGTGCGATCTCTTCGGAGCCGTGGTTAGTGTGTGGCGATTTCAACGAGGCGATGTGGTAGCATGAGCATATGTCTAGAACCTAGCGTTCTGAAAATCAGATGGCGATGTTCCGTGACTGTTTGTTGGCATGCGAGTTGTGGGACCTTGGTTTCTCGGGGTATCCTTTTACATATGATAATGGGCAACTTAGTGAGAGGAACGTGCGAGTTCGCCTTGACCGAGCATGTGCGGATGAAAATTGGAGGGAGCTCTTCCCTACCGCGCAAGTTCTTCATCTGGCATCTTCATGTTCTGACCATAGCCCGATCTTGGTTCATCTTGCTCTCATGGATCCGAGGAGAACTAGGGCCTCTCCAAGGTACGATATTATGTGGGAACGCCACCCAGCGCTGTCAGATGTGGTGGCGAGTAGGTGGAGGAAGAGTAAACCAGCCGGCAACCTGGCGGCTGTGCGGGACGCCCTGCATGAAATGATGAATGGCCTTCGGGCGTGGAGTAAGGAGAACTTCGGCCATGTTGCTACAGAACTGGAGAAGTTAAGGGCCGAGCTGGCTGATTTACAACTAAGAGATGCAGACAGAACATTGATCCAGCAGAAGATGTTTCAGCTTGATGAGCTACTATATAGGGAAGAGATGATGTGGCTACAGAGATCGCGCATTACGTGGCTGAAGGAGGGTGAAAGGAACACGACATATTTGCATAGGCGAGCATTGTGGCGTGCGCGAAGGAATTACATCCAGAGATTATGGTGCACTGATGGCTCGTGGTGTTCTTCTCCGTCGGACATGGAACGCATGGCCACTTCGCACTTCAAGGAAGTATACACCAAAGATCCGACTCTAACACCCGATGCCGTGCTTGAGGCTATTGAACCTAAGGTAACTGAATAGATGAACGCCATGTTGAGCGCGCTGTTTTCTGAGGAGGAAGTGTCCAACGCCCTGTTTCAAATCGGCCCGCTGAAAGCTCCGGGCACAGATGGTTTCCCGGCAAGGTTCTATCAACGGAATTGGGCCACTCTAAATTCTGAAACCACTGCAGCAGTGTTGGAGCTTTTTCTCTGGTTCCATGCCAGAAGGGGTTAATGATACAGCGATCGTCCTCATTCCGAAAGTCCCTCATCCCAAGGAGCTAAAGGATTTCAGGCCGATCAGCTTATGCAATGTATACAAACTGGTTTCTAAATATTTGGTTAATCGTCTCCGTCCCTTGCTGTCGGAGCTGATTTCTGAGAACCAAAGTGCTTTTATTCCAGGCCGGCTCATCTCGGATAATTCTATTATTGCTTTCGAGTGCATCCATCACATACAATCTCTGTAGAGCAACAGTCGGGCAGCTTGCGCGTACAAACTCGATCTCTCAAAGGCGTATGATCGGGTCGACTGGGACTTTCTGGAGAAGGCCCTTAGCAGATGGGGGTTTTCTAATCAGTGGGTTGCCTGGATAATGACGTGTTAAATCAGTCCGATATTCGATTAAATTTAATGGGAAGCTATTGGAAGTTTTTTCACCATCTAGAGGCCTTCGACAAGGTGACCCATTGTCTCTGTTCTTGTTTCTCTTTGTTGCTGATGCTTTATTTGCTCTCATGTCTAAGTCAGTTAATGAGGGAAGCTTGAACGGGGTGAGCATTTGTCGGGGTGCACCGGAGATTTCTCACCTCCTATTTGCGGATGACACCATGCTGTTTTTTGAAGCTTCAGGCCAGCAGGCGAATGTTGTTAAAGGCTTGTTGAACACTTATTCCTCGGCGACGGGTCAACTCATAAACCCCGAGAAGTGTTCCATCCTTTTTTCTGACAATTGCGAAGGGTCAATTGCGGAGGAGATCAAGAATATATTGGAGGTAACACAGCAAGTGTTTGAACCAAAATACCTTGGCCTACCGGTTCGTGAAGGAAGAGTCCATAAGGGGCAATTTGAGACATTGCAAGATAGACTGAGGAAAAGACTTATTGATTGGAGTGAACAATACGTATTGGTTGGAAATAAAGAGATTCTCATTAAGGCTGTGGCTCAGGCGATACCCACCTATGTTATGAGTGTGTTCAGACTACCTGCCTCAGAGTGTGATGATCTAACCAAGATGATGCGGCAGTATTGGTGGGGGTGGAAAATGCCAAGAGGAAGATGGCATGGCTAAGCTGGGAGAGGATGATGCTACCCAAGGCCATGGGGGGCATGGGATTCCGAGACATGAGGGCTTTTAATCAGGCTTTGCTTGCCAAGCAGGCCTGGCGCCTACTGGATAGCCCAGATAGCTTATGTGCAAAGTTATTGAAGGCTAAATATTACCCGAGGGGAAACCTGCTGGACACGGTTTTTTCTTCAAACTGTTCGGCGGTGTGGAAAGGTGTTGTTCATAGACTTGAGCTTGTGAAGAAAGGCATTATATGGCGAGTTGGCAATGGCACAATGATAAAGACTTGAGGGATCCTTGGATCCCCCATGGACACAATCTCAGACCAGTCACACCTAAGAGGAATTGTCGTTACAATTGGGTGGCTGATTTTTTGAACGAGCATGGTGCATGGAATGTGGAACGGCTTCGGGAGCATTTTTGGGACATGGATGTAAGGGAGATTTTGAAGATCCCCACATCCCCAAGGAATGGGCAGGACTTCGTCGCTTGGTTCCCGGAGCGGTCTGGGCAGTTCACTGTCCGTAGCACATATCACCTAGCTACGGAGGTCCAGTACTCAATGCGACTCATCTCGTCAAGTAACAATTCTTCAGGTCGGAGGCCCATTTGGCAGCGGATCTGGAGCTCTCAAGTTCCTGTGAAGATGAGAATTATGGCGTGGAAGGTTGTCTCCGGGGCTCTCGCTACAAATGAGTGCAAGAAATACCGACACATCTCTACTAGAGATGGTTGTCCGGTGTGCGGCCGAGAGAAGGAGACTAGCTTTCATGCTCTTGTATCCTGCGAGCATGCGAGGAGGATTTGGGCTCAGATGAGAATAGTTTGGCGACTCCCTAGCCAAGATGTGCTTCATGATACAGGGAAGGAGTGGCTCTTAAACGTCCTAGCAAACTGCGATGATCACATGCGGGATTGCACGATTATGTTGATATGGAGGATCTGGTCATTACAATCCGACATAACACATGGAAAGGCGGTTCCTCCCGTAACGGCAACGTCAGACTATCTCCAAAGTTATATGAATTCCTTGAACCTATGTTGCAGATTCTCCACGGAAGAAATTCTCAAAGGGAAGATGCCAATGGTCCGGGAAGCAACCGTCGAGGTCTCTAATCCTTGAACCCCTCTTCACTGGTCGCGGCCGCCGACAGACCGGGCTGCTCTTTCGGTGGATGGGGCTTTCATGCAAGAGGACGGTTTGGCGGCGGCGGGTATGATACTACGGCGTCATGATGGAAGTGTGATCACTAGTAGAAAAAGGGTCAAATGTCAAGCACATTGGTGCCGGTTTGCTTTTGAGCCGGCACTAATGTGTGCATTAGTGCCGGTTCCAATGGCTAGCCGGCCGCTTTCATTAGTACCGGTTCGTGGCCGACCTTTAGCACCGGTTCGTGCCACGGACCGGTACTAAAGTGAGTGGTGGCAGGATGTTGTCAGTCCGGGGCCCCTCCAGCACCTTTAGTACCAGTTCGTGGCACGAACCGGTGCTAAAGGTCGTCCTACATAAACCCTTCGTCCACCCGAGCTCTCTCTGTTCTTCCCATTTCCCCTCTACTCTCTGTTCTTCCCCTCTTCCTCTCGAGCTCATCACACATTTTGCCCAAAATTTGTCAAGATTTGAAGGCCCCCATCCATTCAAATGATCACAAAAGTTAGCAACTTTGTCCTTTCATCTCTCATTGCTAGATTAGCTCTTGCAATGCTTTGTATAGTGATTAATTTATGAGTTTAGTAATTTGGGAGGAAATATATGTGCTAGTATTTGATTTATATGCAATTTGAGGTCAAAAATAACACTTAGTTTGCATATGTAGGTGTGGTTTACTTAGTGCCTTCTAAATCTCCGTCGTAACCACAGTCGATCGCCCGCACCGTTCCGTCGCCGGCACCACCTTGTGGTGAGCCTCTTGTTCATGAATGTTTTACGTTACCAAATTGATGTTTGTGTGATTTGGATATATAGTTACTCGTATAATTATCTTACCCGTACGTTGTTTGTTATACATAGTGCCATGGTTTTGATATCCGTCCCCGTCGGCCCTCGTCCTTGTTATGATTCGGATATGGTATATTCTCTTTTAAAACTAGTTGTTGCATTTCGTGTTTATGACAAATTATGCCCATCAAGTTGACATAGATATTTTTGTCTAGGAGGTTTGTGAACCGGAAATTCTAACCGACCCTATTGTCGAGAGGTTAAATTTAGTTGAAAGAGAAAACGAGTATTTGAAAGAAAAAATGAAAAGAATTGAGGGGGAGAAGATGGAATTGGAGTTGCATGTTGCCGATGTCGTCGATGATCACAAGATCAAGATGGAGAAAATGCACTTGAAGATTAGAAAGATTAGAAAATATGCCATTGATAGTGAGGCTTGGTATCATATGATGTTGGATCAACTGTTACCTTAGTTGCGATCTTGATGTTGTTGCATTTAAATGCTTTAGTTAGAGAGTTATTTGTTTGTTGCATTTAAGTCTTCTATGAACTTTATGTATGAACTTGTATTAATTTGGTCTTTTCGGTGTTGTGTAATGAAGATGAGCCGACAATGGATGTACGATGACTGATGCTCTCCCGAGTTCATTAATGGCGTGCAAACTTTTCTGCTTGCGGCTGAGGCAAACAAGCGGGCGGATGGTTTTATGCCTTGTCCATGTTTAGTCTGTAAGAATGATCACAATTACTCTACATCAAGAACCATTCACGTCCACCTGTTTAAGTCCGGTTTCATGCCCCACTATAATGTTTGGACCAAGCACGGAGCAAGAGGGGTTATGATGGAAGACAATGAAGAAGAAGAGGACGACGACAGCTATCCTGGCCATGGGTTCCCTGAATACGATGATACAACAATGGGGGAAGAAGCTGAGTCGGCAATGCGGGAAGAAGCTGAAGAAGAGGCATCAGATGAGCCCGCTGACGATCTAGGTCGGGCCATTGCCGATGCAAAGAGAAACTGCGCAAGTGATTTGGAGAAGAAGTTGCAGCGCATGTTAGAGGATCACAAGAAATTGTTGTACCCGAATTGCGAAGCTGACAAGAAAAAGTTGGGAGTCTTAAAGAAATATGTTCATAACCGTGCTAGGCCAGAAGGAAGCATCTCCAAGGGCCATGAAAATGAGGAGGTCATTGAGTTTTGTATTGACTTTATTCCTGACCTTAAGCCGATTGGTGTTCCTGAATCGTGGCATAAGGGTAGACTGGATGGAAAAGGCACGCTAGGAGGGAATCAAAAAATATGTATGGACGGACATTCTCTCACTAAAGCACACTACACAGTTCTACAGAATTCCGCCTTGCTGGCTCCGTATATGGACGAACACAAGACTTTTCTATGCTCCAAACACCCAGAGCGGTCTGATGACTGGATTACACGTGAACAAACCAGGAGTTTCGCCGGCTGGTTGCAGACACGTACCATGCATGACGCCTCTATTGAAGATGACCTGTACTCGCTGTCCCAGTTACCATCTTCGAATATAATGACTTTCAAAGGGTACGAGATAAATGGTAATACATTTTACACGATCGCCCAAGATAAGAAGAGCACCAACCAAAACAGTGGTGTCCGCTTTGATGCAACAACCAAGACGGGAAAGGAAACATATTATGGTTACATAGAGGAGATATGGGAACTTGACTATGGACGTGGTTTGAAGGTCCCTTTGTTTCGGTGCAAATGGGTCAATATGACACGAGGCGGGGTAACGGAAGACCCGCGGTATGGAATGTCAACAGTGGATCTCAACAATCTTGCGTATGCAGAAGAACCATTCGTCCTAGCTAATGATGTGGCACAGGTTTTCTATGTGAAGGATATGTCTACCAAGCCGAGAAAAAGAAAAGATAAGGAAGCGAATGCATCATACGATGAGCCAAAACACCACATAGTTCTTTCTGGGAAGAGAAACATCGTGGGAGTGGATGACAAGACAGACATGTCAGAAGATTATGAAAAGTTTGATGAAATTGCTCCATTCACAGTGAATATTGACCTGAGCGTCCAGTTAAATGATGAAGATTTTCCATGGCTACGGCGCAAAGGGACACACGCGAAGAAAAAGTTTCACACCCAAAGATCTGGGATGTGATCGGCTTCGCTATCATCACTTTCTTCTGTGTTTCACACCCATGAGGGAATCTCTGTAATAGTTAGGGTAGTTATGTGTTTTGGCATTTGAAACGCGAAGAAATTTTATGTGCAAACAAATTCTTTCATGCATTTACTTATTTTTTTAGCTAAATGACCCCGAAATTGAAAAGCATTTCAAATGAACTCAGAAAAGGTTGAAAGTTGGCATGGTATCATAATTTCACCCACATAGCATGTGCAAAAAAGTAGAGAGGGTTACCGCAAAAACTGGATGCACTTCGTGTACAAAATGGACAATCTCTTTCGAAGTATCAGGCTTTCGGACAAAAACTCATCCGTTACAAAGGCATTTCATTTTTTAAATAACCTAAGCATTACCAAATTGAATATAATGATAAAATACACTAATATTAGACATAAGAAAAAAGAATCACTGAAAAATCTATTTTCAAAGTTAAGTTATTCACAAACTAGTGATTCACACAAATTTCAAATAATTCAAAATGTAAACTATTCAAATTTGTAAACTACCGGCACTAATAGAAAGTTTGTAATTTTTTGTACCTAAAGCAAAAATATTCACAAAGAAACTCTAAATACAACAAAAAACAACTCAAAAATAAATAAAACAAAAATAAATAAAGCAAAAAAATAAGAAAATAAAAAGCCCGCCTACTGCGCCACAGCGGCCTGCATACGACTAGAAACCCAACCTGTTGTTGGGCCAGGATGCAGGCCCGCAAAGGCCCAGTAGGCCCACAGGGCAGCACAGAACATTTAGGCCCAGTAGGCCTGCTTTAGACAGGAGCTCGAGAGAGCTACCGCACTGGGGCTTATAAACCAGTGCGGACGCCCCTCGGCTAGCGAGGTGGGACTAAACATGACGCACCGCACCTGCGCCAGCGCACCCCCTTTAGTACCGGATGGTGGGTCAAACTGGTACTAAAGGGGGGTCTTTAGTACCGGTTGGAGCCACCACCCGGTACTAAAGGGTGTGCGCTTCCCGCCGCTTGGCCTGGCCAAAACAAACCTTTAGTACCGGTTGGTGGCTCCAACCGGTACTAAAGGGGTGTTCTATATACGAAAGCACTTCAAAAAAATTCAGTTTCTCATCTCTCCCTCTGCTTCTTTCTCCTCTGCCCCGTCGCCGCCGCCCCTCGTCGCCGCCCCGGTCGCCGTCCCCGTCAGCGTCCGTCGCCCCGGCCGTCCCCGTCCCCGTCGTCCCCGTCGCCGCGCCCCGCCCCGTCGTCCCCGCCTGGCCCGTCCCCGTCCCCGTCGTCGCCGCCCCGTCCCCATCCCCGTCGTCACCGCCCGTCTCCGTCCCCGTCGCGGCCCCCCGTCGCCGCGCCTCGCCGGTGAGCTCCTGCCCCGGCCGACATGTCCACACACACACACATTAGTTTTTTAGTTATAGAATTTTTTTTGTTTTTTAGTTATAGAAATATTAGAAATGTTATAGAAATGTTAGTTATATAGAAATGTTATAATTTTTTTCTGTTTTTTAGTTATAGAAATATTTATAGAAATTTAGCAATTTTTTTGTTTTTTAGTTATAGAAATATTTATAGAAATGTTAGTTATATATATATAGAAATGTTAGAAATTTTAGAATTAGTTTTAGTTAGATGAATTAGATTAATGTCAAATTGTTAGAATTTGCATATAGAATTTTAGTTATCACAATCCAATCATTTAAAAAATGTTACTTTTTGCGGGCATATAGTATTTGTTCTCGACGATGCCCGGCCCGCATCCTCGCCGTCGACCCGTTCGCGACGACGTCCGGCTGACCCATGTCCGGGATTGGGCTCCGCCGGGCTGGCACTGGGAGGTGCTACCTGGAGGGGTGCGCCGCTTGGTGAGGAACCCGGCCTCGGGTCCCGTCGTCGACCCTGATCTCCTTTGGTGGCGTTCGCGTGGGTCACATTCGGTGCAGAGGGAGCCGGCCCCGCCGGAGGTGGTGCGTCGTCATGTCAGGGAGGAGGACGAGCACGTCCATCGCTACGTGGCTGCTATGGACGTCAGGTTCTCCAATACCTGGCAGGTTCTTTGGGCAGATGACCGGAGATATGATCCTGTGATGGTTCCTTGTCTTTGGGTGTCCACCGCCCGCACCCCAGGAACCGCGAGTGGCCTAGATTCTTCTATAGTATTCGATCTTTATTAGCTACCTAGCTGGTGATGTATTCGAGATTATATATTATTCGAGACGATGTATTCGAGATTATATATTATTCGAGACGATGCATATTATGTACTATATGATTCAGTTTTTCCTTATTGATTGCATCCATGCATTGTAATTTGAATACTAAATTGTTTTATATTTCTTCTGTATTAGTTAAATAAAAGCTATGGCGGACAATACCGGCAGAGAGGGAGAAGAGGCCCTGTTCGAGATCATACGCAGCCCTAACAGGCCAGATGATCTGAATGAAGCAAATGACGGCTCCCAATATCTGAACAATAACGGGGAGGGTGATGATAAGATATTCGATCTCGACGACCGAGCTAATGAAGTCATGAACTATGATTATGATTATGATGACGCAGACAATGATTATGATGACGAATACAATGTTGATCTTGAAATAACAAAGACTACCTGCGAGGTATATTTATATAAGCAGGCATCTAGTGATCATCACATGTTTTTTTATTTGAAGATATACTAACGAATCGATCTTTCTTCTTTCAGCCCTCCGGATCGAGCAAATCTGCTTCTACAGACAGCAGGACAAAGCGCGGCCCGGGCAAAAAGTTGAAGGAGGGTGTAAAGTACATCATCGATTCCATCAAAGCTAGTGGCAAACCTCTCACGCCTAAGAACATTGCGAACAAGTTCGTTCGTCAGTGCGGAGTTTTTGTGAAGGACCAACTCCCGATCTCCATTCAAGAATGGAAAGAGCCAAAAACTAAACGCCCAGATGTTACTTGGGTCGACGACAGAGCAAAACAAAAGCTTTGGGAATCTCTGATGGAACATTTCACCCTACCAGATTATTTCACTGATGCAGATGTGCAGAAAGTCAAGGACGCTGCTCTTAAGAAGATGGCAATTGCATTCAACACCCACAAGAAAACTGTATGGGCCAACTACCTCGCTGCAGAAAGGAAGACTCCAGAATTCAAGGAAACACTGGAGAAGCAAAGAGAACACTGGCCCGCTTTCGTGAAATTCAAGGAATCATAATTATCTAAGGAACGGTTGAGAAAAAACAAGGTCAATGCCGCAAAAAAGACGCAGTTCCATAGGCTGGGTCCAGGTGGCTACGCGGTGGCAATGCCTAAGTGGGATAAGTCTGAGCAAGAGATGGAGGATGCAGGGGTCACTCCGGTTACTAGGAGCTGGCCCCCCAGGTGCAGAACTTGGCTCTATGCGCATGGGGGGGTGTTGGACCCGAAGACAGGCCTGATTTCGAAGAAGGCAAGTCTAAAAGGAGCAGAACAAAATTTACTTGACGCAATAGAAGATGCTCGAAAGGGGGTGTTCACGCCCAATAGAGAGAACGACGAGCTTACGCGCGCCCTGGGAAATCCTGAACACCCGGGAAGAACACGAGGCAAGGGCGCTATTCCCTGGTATGAGGGCTTTTCGGAATGGAACGACGACTACAGGACCCGTGCAAGAAAGAAGATGGAGGAGGACAAGAAGAGGATGCTGGAGGAGGAGCAGAGGAAGCAGGACGCGGAACGCCTTCAAGGCCTAGAAGCAAGGCACGCGGACTTGGCACTCAAATTCCAGCAGCAGCAGATCGACTCACTTAGCCAGGAAAAGGGGGTCTTAGCAGCGGCAGCAGCAAGCGGATGATCATCCAGCATTGGATAGCACCGTCCCATCCCATGCCGATAAGCAGCGTTGGTTCCGCCCCGGGCGACGGACTGCTGGATACATGCCCTATGGATGACATCATAGAGAACACTAACTGTGAGCTACACTTCAAAATGAAGAACATATCCATGATGGTGGCGGACGCCGTTGCTTTTACAATTACCCCCGAAGCAACCTTCCATTGTGCCCCGATTCCAGCGGGCTATGCTCGTGTCTTGGTTGATGAGGTGGTGGACCCATATTCGGGGCTACAGCTTGACATTCCTGGAGGTGACGACGTGCACACACTGGGAGAGGCCATACATCGTATCATCCTATGAAGAAAGGATTGCATCATCTTTCGAAGTCCACCGACACCGCGTCTGGCGACTCCTCCTCGAAGTCCACGAAAGCGTGAGCAGACTCCTACTTCAAGTCCAGCACAGCGTCAGGCCACTCCTCCTGTTTCAAGTCCGACACCGTGTCAGGCCACACCTCCTGCTTCAAGTCCGGCACAGCGTCAGGCCACACCTCCTGCTTCAAGTCCGACACCGTGTCAGGCCACACCTCCTGCTTCAAGTCCGGCACAGCGTCAGGCCACTCCTCCTGCTCCAACTAAGCCACGTCAGCCGTCTCCGCCGCCTAAGCAATCGCAGAAGAGACACGCCGCAGCTATGGTGCATAGCGGTACGAGTCGAGGTAGTACATGAAGTACAGGCGGATACAAGTGATATAAATATGGTCCAAGCAGCCTCGCTCCTCTTCCTCAGAGGCCTTACGACATGACCAAGGAGCAAAACGATGCAATAGTGCGGGCCGAAGTGGACGCCCATTTTGGACCGAAACTGGCACCGCCGCCGAGGGAGAAAGTGCCTGAGGAAAAGATTGACCACTTCATTCGTATGGCTAGACCACCAGCTCCCAAGCCTGTTGACTCAGACTATGAGCGCCAAATCAGGAAGGCACATCGAGCACGACTACAGAAAGAAGCGAGCTCGAGCTCGAGCCAACAAGCAGCTGTCAAAAAATGCGGGAAAA
>NC_057814.1:16611475-16628200 GCF_018294505.1 Triticum aestivum | reverse complement strand
GTGCCAACAACACATGAGAGTACGCGCGCCCAATATTATTGTGGGCAAACCGTTTACGTTCCCGAGCTGGGCGATGTGGTAATAACCGAGGAGCATATAATGCAGGATGAAATGCTCAAGATCGCTGTTGGACAACTCCTCGATATCGAGCCCATGTCTCCGCTTAGAGAGTAGGAAATAAAACGGAAATATGTCCGGGGCCAACCTTTGGTCGAGCTCGAGGAGGTCAAGAACCTCCCAGCGAGAATGTATGAATTGCATGATTGGTACATGAAAATTACCAAGATTTCCAATCGAGAGTCCCTCATGGTGCAAGTCGAGGAAGATCATTACTTCAATAACAAAGCTCTGTCCGTTGAGTATTCAGAACTATTTCAGTTATTCAATCAAGATGCACTCGACAAATCTATCGTCAGTTGCTATTGTCTGTAAGTGATTTCTTTCTGTAATTTAAGTCTCAAGCTAGCTCTAGTGCTCATTGATTGATCATTAATTACCTGTAATTATATATCCTCACTATATATTCTTTTGTGTGGTATTATGCAGGATGAAGATGTATGAAATGAAAAAAGCTGGACGCTATGGCATTGGGTTCATTGACCCAAATACTGTTAATGAATACACATGGAAATTGGAATGGTGTAGACAAGATGTAGAGAAAAACATGCTAGAGTTCTTGAAGCGCCTCAATAGCAATGAAGATATACTACTTCCTTACAACTTCGAGTGAGTCACACTGTCTTGTACTACAAATTCTGTTTTTGCTTACAAGCTAGATGTTAATAAGTGTATAGGGTTTAGGGTTATAGTTGATTAGTGTTATGCACATGCCCGCTTAATTTATACATGCAAACGTATGCGCATGCAGGTTCCACTGGATCTTGTTAGACATTAAAGTTGACGAAGGAAAAGTTGAAGTACTGGACTCACTACTTAAAAAAGATAGTGACTACAACATCGTGAAGGGGATAGTCGACAGGTTATTTCAATCATTATTAACTATATCTTGGCCTATTTAGTTCGTCATTTCCTGATATGAACTATTTTTAATAACCCCTTTATTAATTTTCTGGGATAATTGATTTTATGCCCCTAGTTGGGTCACACTCGGCAGATTTACCCCTAGTTTCCAAAAACACTTGTTTTTGCCCAAACCACTTTGCTCCTCTTATGCTTTTGCCCTTTGACTGTTTGACCATCACTTTGAAAACTTCATAAAAAATTCATACTAACTCAGAAAAATTCAAATAAGATATCAAAATTTTCATAAAAGCATCACCTATATGTGCATGTCATTTACATTCATGAAAAAAGTGTTGGCCAGTCCCCATCTTAGTTTTAGTTCGTATGATCTTAGCATGAATAGTAAAATCTAAAAAATTCTAAAAATAATTTGGTGGCAAACTTTGACCAATGTTTTGAGTGCTTGCCAAGTTTCATATGGGAATGACATTCGTGGAAGTCATGGCAAAAAAACAAAAATCAATGGTCCAAAATTTCATTTTTTAGCCACGACTTCCACGAATGCCATTCCCTTATGAAACTTGGCAAGCACTCAAAACATTGGTGAAAGTTTGCCACCAATTTTTTTTTAAATTTTTAGATTTTTTAGATTTTATTGTTCATGCTAAGATCATATGAGCTAAAACTTAGATGGGGACTAGCCAACACTTTTTCATGAATGCAAATGACATGCACATACAGGTGATGCTTTTCTGAACATTTTGATATCTTATTTGGATTTTTCTGAGTTAGTATGAATTTTTTACGAAGTTTTCAAAGTGATGGTCAAACGGTCAAAGGGCAAAAGCATAAGAGGGGCAAAGTGGTTTCGGCAGGAACAAGTGTTTTCGGAAACTAGGGGTAAACCTGCCGAGTGGGACACAACTAAGGGCACCAAATTAATTATCCCTAATTTTCTTTGCCGGCGGGCAGGGCTTGGGCAAAGTACATCAAGGTGACTCCAGAAAAATGGCGACAAAAGCTATGTTGGTATCGACCCAAGGTAAGTAATTAAGTAGTACTAGCTAGCTAGCTATCATCTCTTTAATTCTTGTTTCAATACCATTAATTAATTAACATGCTTGATTAATTATTATCTGATTAAATTCTATTCTCGTAAAGGCCCTGAAGCAGGCGCCGGGGACTGAAGTGTGTGCATACTACGTTTGCGAGAACATTCGCATGATGGCGTCCGAAAGGAGCAGATCTGATAGACAGGACTGGGTACGTTTGCCAGAACACTATTCACAAATCTTACATGATTGTCGATATCTAGTCACACAACTAATACACATGCATATTGATCTCCTACTTAACAGTTCAAAGAGGTGCGGGACCAGCTCCTACCAACAGAGCGCATACGAGCACTTCAAGAGGAAATAGCGAGATTTTTGCTCGACCAGGTCATAGATCCCAAAGGAGAATACTATTACCCGCTACCGCCCCCATGAACCACTTGTCATCGTGCTCCGAAGGCACCAAGGAAACATGTAAGAGAAATTGTATATATACATGTGTATGTGTGAATAATTAATGGTGGTTGTGAGACATTCGATTTTATATATATATATATATATATATATATATATGATCGGTTCTACGAGAAAATCTATTTATATATATGCATAACGTGTACAATATATAGTATCGTAAAATACCAGCAAACAAAAAAAATTAAATGGAAAACACAAAATTAATGGAAAAATAAAAACTAAAACCAAAACCCCCCCAAACATTTAGTACCGGTTGGTGCTACCAACCGGTACTAATGGTCTACCAGCACCTGGGCCTGGCCCGTGCCACGTGGTGGCACTTTAGGGCCGGTTCGTGCCGAACCAGTAGTAAAGGGGGGGGGGGCTTTAGTCTCCACTCTTTAGTGCCAGTTGCAGAACCGGCACTAAAGGCCCTTACGAACCGGCGTTAAAGCCCGGTTCTGCACTAGTGGATCTTCGAGGCGTACAGGTGCATTTTCAACTGTAACGACGCGTTGGAAGCGAAACTACATGCAATAATGCAGGGTATGGCCTTCGCCTTGCAGCATTGTTCCCTGCCAATTGTTATTCAGTCAGACTCATCCATGGCACTAGCTGCAATGACCGGGGACAGCTTATCCATGTCTGCTTATGGGCATTTGGTAGCAGAGATTAGGCTTCATATGGAGCTCGAGAGTTTGTTCCATAAAAAATCAAGCATGAGCAAAATAGGGTTGCACATCGGTTGGCATTGTATAGCCGTACAGAGTCTACTACTGCTGTATGGCTGGGGAGGAGCCCACCTTATATTGAGGAGTTGGTGACTCTCGATTGTAACCCTATGCATATGGAATAAAACTCTCTTTCTATCGCAAAAAAAAAAAAGATTTGTACACACAGTTTTTCCTGTTCATGTTGAGGCATAGTAGTATCTAGTATCAATATCAAATAGTCCATGTCATGTAATTGTAGTCTGACCTGAGATGGAGTACAACCGGCAGGCTCACATAACTTTCCATTTCATTATTCTTTTGTGACTTACCTCTCTGTGTACATTTGTTTCATTGGAGTACTGATATGTTGTAGTTGTAACCAAATTTATCATGCTCACTATCTATGTCTTTTTTCGCGTAAATTTCTTTTGACGTGTTTTTTTTTCATAAGTTAAGAACACCAGGTAGAAAACCGAAAAGAAAAAATAGGAAAAAACAAAAGCAACTAAAAAGCAAAAAATGCCTCCGAAAAAATAAAATAAAAATAAAAATCAGAAAGAGCACCCAGAACGTGACACGTGGCGGCGGCTGAGAGCGCCGTAGGTGAAATTTGGGGGCCGATGCTATTTGACGCCCGCAGGCGTCAAAAGGATGGTCCTTCGCTGAAGGAACCCACTTGGGCCGGCCCACGTACAGATTTGGTTCGCTGCTGTTTCCTTGTTTCTTGCGGGGTTTATTTTTTCGTTTTTCTTCCATGTTTTTTTGCTTTCAGTTTTTTCACTGTTCTGTCCAGGTTTCAGTTGTTTTTTTCTTACTATTTTGGTTCCTTTTTTCCTTTCATATTCTTTCTTTTACGTTTCCTTTTTTTTCTGTTTCTGTTCTTTTTGTCATTATTGTGTATTATGTAAAAAGTTCACCGTCTGTTACGAAAATCTTCATCGTATTAAGAAAATGTTTGTCGTATATTATGAAATAGTTCAGCTTGCACTATAAAAATGTTCATCGTGTATTACAAAAATTTTCATTGTATATTATAAAAATATTCAACATATATTAGAAAATGTTCATTGTGTATCTAAATTCTGTTCATCATATATTAAGAAATTGGTCAATGTATACTATAAATATACATTTCAGTATTTAAAATCTGATCAGTAGTTTTTTACCAAAAAAACACTGTATTTAAAAAAAATCAATGTATATATAAAAATGTTGAACGTTTTCTTAAAAAGGAATTGCGACTGTACTTTGCACTTCAAGTCTGGCTCTGCATTTATAACGTTCGAGGTCGATTGCCTAGCTACCCTCACTGGAATCCACCATGAGGTCCGAGGTTCCATCCCACGCATGCGCTTCTTCTTCTTTTTTTTGAATTTTCCTCATGGCGTGATGATTGGGCCTGCCCGTGTGCACGTCGCTTAAGCGAAGCCGCAACGATCGCATGTACACGGGCGGCGTATAAGAGCTCTCACCTTTGGGTCTCTAGGTGCGCCCCTTAATTTTCTTCCCGATTTTTTCAATCTACATGCCCTAAAATGGGTTGGCCCCACATTGTTTACCTCAACACGGCAGAGTCTGGACCTGGGCATCTCCCGGCCGGGCCGGGTTTAAAAAAGCCAGTCCACAAAATCTCAAGCCAGGGCCTGGCCCGGCCCGGCCCGCAGCCAGGCAAAAAGGCTATTTTGTCTGCTAGAAAGAATAAAATAGCTAATTTCGGGGCTATATAATACTATATTAGACCTATTTTCATAAAATATATTAAAAAATAGGTTTTACCTGGCTTTTCCTGGGCTTCAGCCTGGGCTTGGTGGGAAAAGTGAAGCCCGAGCCCGGCCCGGACGTCGGGCTGCCCGGGAGCAACTAGTTGGCGAGCTCTCCTTCGGGACCCTCCCAACGATCGCTTGGGGGTGGGCTGAGAGCACGCCCTCCGTTTTTTGTATTTTTATTGTTTCGCACGACTTTTTAACTTTTTAAACGGTTTTTTTCGGTGTTTTTTGACATTTTGGTTTTCCACCGGTCTTCCTTAGCTTTTGGAACAAAAAATTCAATTTTTTTTGCGCGAATAAACACGTTTTTTCCCTTCCGCACGAGACACAGTTTTGCTTCCTCGAGAGGCACGGTTATGCCTCTCGGAAATGGAAAAATGCATGCTTTTTATTTATTTTTTCTTTCGTGAGAGGCACGGTTTTCCTTCCGCGCGAGACATGGTTGTGCTTTCGCGAGAGGCATGGCCGTGCCTCTCGGAGATAAAAAAAACGTGTTTTCTATTTTTTTCCATCCGCGAGAGACATTGTTTTGCTTTTGCGCGAGGCATGGTTGTGCTTTCGCGAGAGGCACTGCCGTGCCTCTCGAAAAAAAACATGTTTTCTATTTATTTTTTCTGCGAGAGGCACAGTTTGCTTTCACGAGAGGCACAGTTATGCTATAGCGAGAGGCCCGGAAAAAACATGTTTTTAATTTTTCCCCTTCCACGTGACGCACGGTTTTGCTTCCGCGAGAGGCACATTGTGCCTCTCGGAAACAATAAAATGGGTTTTCTATTTTTTTTCTTCTGCGAGAGGCACGGTCTTGCTTCGGCGAGAGGCGTAGTTGTGCTTTCGTGAGAGGGAAGGCCATGCCTCTTTAGGAAAGGAAAAATAAACGTGCTCCCGGTTCGGTTTCCATCTGGTTTTTTTGTGAAAAAAAAATGTTTTTCAAAAGCTATCAACATGGGATCTAATTTTGAAGATATCGATGAGAAGAATCCAACAGTAAAAACGATTCAAGATTTGGACGCACGGTTTAAGAGATAAAACGTTTTAAATAAATAGATGTACGGAAAAAATGAAAACTGCCAGGTTGCAAAAAGTGGCGCGCCACTTGTCGCATCCTTAGGAGGTGGAAGTGATTTTTGAAAGAAGTACCTTTTTTAATTAGTGATTTCGGGGCTGCCCATGCAGGTTTACGCGAGACATCCGACTCGCTTAATGCGATAAATAGCCGTTGCGTCCTTCGTTGGGCCTTGTATTGTGTGCGCACGCGAAGCGGGCCATCTTTAGCTGGGTTTTGGCAGCACGCCGGCCCGACTCACACTACGCTACAAAGAAAGGGTGGGGCGAGGACTGGAGAGTGAGATCCGCCGGAGAAGCAGAGGAGGCGGCGGCGGCGGCAACAACCAGCCACCGCGTCTCCGTCGCCGGCCGCCATCGCCAACTCCGCAAGGTCTGCTCTCTCTACCCCGCTCCCGTCCCTCTCCCCCCTCTCCCACGCGCACCCACACGCATTTGAACCCTAGTTTTCTCGTTTTCAGTTTAGCATTTCGCAAGAGCAAAGAACGCATTTCTGGATGTTGTTTTGGTAGGGCAAGATGCTGCGTTGTTGCTACCCGAGGCGATTTTCTTTTTTTTTTGTTGTTGTTGCAGGGAGAACACATACATCGATTATTAATGCAGTGGTTAGGTTTCTCGATCATGGATAAATTTGTATGGCTCGGAAATTGGTACGTGAATCGGCTCCGATTTGGGCTGGGTGGAGACGGAAACAAGAAATTTCAAAACATGATTAGAGTTTTCAATTGTCTCCCATCGATCAGCAGCCCAAGCGCAAAGCGGTTTGGCCGATGGGTATTCCCAGTATAACGCCATGTCCTGTTGCGACACCAGTAGATTAATTAGGATGAGCCAAATATTAGGGATAGAAGCTGAATCATTTAAGGCCCTTACAGTAAGGGGTAGGGAAATAAACGCCATGTCCTGTTACATCACCCACAGCAGCAGTAAGAAATACTAGAAGCCTCCTTGCCTGCCTAATTTCAGTTGCTCTGACATATATAAATAGAATTTTGATTGTCATCAATCGGCAGCAGAAATTCGTAAGGGGTGCGGCCGATGGGCGTTCTCAGTGAACTGCATGTATTGTTGCAGCACTACTAGATTAATTAGGATGAACCAAATTAGGGATAGCAGCTGAATAAGGGAAAGGGGTAGGGCGCACTCAAGGATGCGATGAAACGCCATGTCTCCTTGTCTGCCTAATTTCAGTTGCTCTGATGTATTTGACCATCTGGTGACAAGCATGAGGACTTGAGCTTGCTAATTTGTATGAAAAATAACTATTGATGTCAGCCATCAACCGGGCACCAAATTAGCTTACTCACATAAATTGGGATGGGATGGGGTGGGGTTTTGCCCTCCAATACCCTCTGCCACCGTTTGTCGCTTTCTCAAAAAGATTTAACTGCATGGAGGTATTTGACTAAAATAGGACCTTTTTTCTACACATGGTAGTATCTTATCCTGAACATAAAAATATTGAAATTTGAACGAGTGTGTATCAGAACTTTTATATGTGTACCCAGTAGGAATTTCTTGGAAAAGAATACATAGGCAGTATGCATTAACTACATATGAAGAACAACACATGCTGAGTGTCCAATCATTTGGCTAGTTGTGGTCCTTGTGGACGGCAAATTCCAGCTCTATAGCGAAGAAAACATTGTTGATCAGATAGCCAATACATCATTCTCATTCCGCTAATTGAACATCTCAATGAGTGCCACACATACATGTGATCGAAATTACTTACAGCTGCCCAGGAACATCTTTGTTCTTCTTGAACCCTTAAAGCTGCTAGCGTGCTGATGTGTCAGGATGTGACAGCCGTTCAATGTTTACACTGCACGGATGTTGTCATATTAGTAGGGAAATAGTTCATGCAAATCTAGTCATTTATGTACTTTGCAGGTTTATTGCATTACTAGAATTTTGTATGCTCTATTGTTCAGGAACAATACATGCACTGGCTATTTTTTTCTTAGCACTTCATATCCTATTAGTTCCTTCCTTTTGTTACCAAATTCATTCTTCTAATGTGTGTATCTTCTTATTTTCTAATGTGCTGCAGAGAAGCTGGAATTACTTGCTGGAGCAAGGTCTGTTGTCTTTGTGTGTAAGCCATGTCCGGGACCCCAGGTTGGGCAGACCTCCCAGAAGGCCTGCTGCACTCTATCATCGCTAGGATGGGCCTGGGCTCTGCCCCAGATCTTCTCGCATTTGCTGCCACCTGCCGTTCTTGGGGTACTGCTTTTGCCGGCTCCATAGCAACATTCCCACCTCTCCTTCTCCAACCTGATGTCTCTTCTTCACCTCCTAATGCTAGCCCCTTTAGCAACAACCTGGTGCCCAATCGTCCATATCTTGTCACAGATATAGCCAAAGTCAACCAAGGTGCCAACCTTTGCTCTGAAATTCCTCTACGTCTAGAATGGTTTTCCTTCATGGGGGCTTCCTTTGGCCATCTCATTTTGTTTAACAAAAAATCTTGTATCGTTGTTGATGTGTCTAGAGGTGTTAGCGTCTCACCTCCACAACTACCACTTGTTGAATGTGCTGAGCCCAACTATGGTGCCCTTACTGCTCCTCTCACATCACCCAACTCTCATCTCATTATCGAGGCTGGACCTCATAATCTGTTTTGGCGTGTTGGTAGCGACTCGTGGGTGAGATGTTCTACTCGTCATGGACATATCAAGCAAATCGTGGTCTTTAAAGGACGGGTGTTTGGCATGGATTCTGATCGCAGAATCTTCAAAGTGCACTTGACACCCCAGATTAGCATCCAAGAACTACCAGTCATCGAGTCAAGCATGATCAGTAAACGGAATCTTTCCAATGCATGGCTGGTGGCTTGTGGAGATATGCTTCTCTTGGTCGGCTGTCGGGGATCTATCGTAGTATCAGGGGTAACCTTTGAAGTCTTTCGCCTTGACCTATCGTTTGAGCCTGCATTGTGGTTCAAGGTGGAGAAGCTAGAGCATTGGGCTATATTCATCAGCACGGACAAGAGAAGCCAGGCATTGTCTTGCATGAACCCGGAGATATGGGGAGGGCGGAGCAACTGCATATACTGCTATAACCATGAGTCTGAACGTTGGATTGCACTTGAGCTGGGCAAACCGCTACAGGGAGATGTCTTTATTTTCATGGGCTGTGACGGCAAGGTGCAACCTATGTGGGTTGTCCCCAGCATGCTCTCTCTGTGTCGGTGATTATCATACATGACTAATATATCTTATATTGGAGCAGATTCTATTATTGTAAGGATGTGTCAGAATCTATCCACGTTTGGTAGTTGTCGATCGTCGAATTTCGTAACTTGTAGTAATGCATTATGCTGGTCTCAACAGATTCTAAATTTCAGCATGATGGCCTTGAATTATTTCCTCATGTAGTTGCTATTTTCGTTGATGTTATTGCATTCATCATGATGTTGCTAATTTCGATAATGCGCATGTAGTGAATTCCATTCTGTGATTAATTCGCGTTCAATGGGTTTCTGCCATTGGTTATGCTCAAGGCCAAGTGTATTTAGGTGGGGTTTCCTGTTATTGTTCAAGCTTGTTTTCACATTTCCCTGCTAACTCTGCAAGGCTTTATATTTCCTTTTTCTGCAACGGAAATTGCCGACGTCCGGGTTTGAACAATGTTTGTTCGTATTTCAGTCATATTGTTTGTTGATTGTGCTTTTGAGTGCCTCAACCTGAGCACTAGAACTGTTATTTCAGTGAGCTGCACAATGTTGGTTCTGAAAGTGGGATTTTGTATGTTGCAGCGGGTTTGGTTTTATCCTTCTTGTGGTTTCCCTTTTTATACTTTTGGTTTGCTAAATTTGGTTTTAGGAATGAGGGGTGACAACCTGAGAAACAAATCTTGCATTTCTAGTTCCATTCAGTTTCTTGATTTAAAGTATTTGTAGGCTCTCTAAACCCCTAAAAATCTTCAGGAAGAAGATTACATCTTGCACTCAGAAGAAGTCATCTAATCCAGTAACTCGGCCAGACTTTGATTTCCTTTTTTACGCTATGGAAATTGTGAGCGAGACCTGGTTCGAACAACGTTTGTTCATACTTCAGTACTGAACTGAACTGAACATTGCTGCTTGTGCCTGAACCGACTACTGAACTGAACTAATATTTCAGTAAGCTGCACAATGTTTGTTCTGAAAGTAAGTTTGTTTTTCTTGATGCTGCAGCAGGTTTGATTTTGTCTTTGTGGTTTCCCTTCTACTCTTTTGGTTTGCTGAAAATTTAGTTTCCGGCCGAGCGACGATAACTCCGTAGAAATTCCTACTTCTATCAATTTCCTGGAAAAAATTGAGAGAGGGAGAGGGAGAGGGAGAGAGATCCTGCAGTGGGGCAGCCCATTAGTTGTTACGAATGTTAGTTTAGTTCTTCCATCTTTTCCTTTTTATTTTATTATTAATTTTTGTTTACATTTCAAAATATTAGCTAAGTATACATATTATAAAGAAATTATTGTAAAAAACATTTATCACAATTTTAATAATGTCCATGCAATGTAAAATTTTGTTTGCCGAATTTTTAGAAGAATTCATACCATGAAAAAATGTTTCTATTGTTTTAAAAAATTGTTCATGACATTTAAAAAGCAATGTTCATTAAAATGTAAAGAATTATTCATGTATGCAAAAAAAACTGTACCATTCAAATAATTATTCATGAAATCAAAAAGATGATCCGGCGTTTCAAAATATATCTCATGACATTTACTTCAAAGGTTCATGAAATGAAAAAAATTTGTTCTGAAACTTTAATAAAAATGTACTACACATAAAAATTTCTTATGCCATTTAAAAAAATGTTCCAACAGTTAACACGTTTAAAAAGATTATTCATGACATTTTTTTGAAATGTTAAACATTTGTATAAAAATGTTCACTTGTATTAAAATTGTCCAATGTGCATTTTACAAATGCTCAACACTTATTCGGATAAATATTCAACTTGTATTTAAAAAAATTCAATGTGTGTCTATAAAATGTTCAACACGTATACAACATTGTTCAATGTCTTTTCAATAAAATTTTGACATGTATTACAAAAATTTAAAAAGCAGAAAAAAAACCAATCGGAAAAGGGAAAAAATAAGAAAATAATAAAACCCAAAAATTTCAATGAAAAACCGAAAGAGAAAAGTATATAAAAGAAGAGGAAGAAGAAGAAAAATCCCACATGGAACCTTCCCAAAACCGGCTGAAACAAGGTGGAAGGTTTTGTGAAATGTTCTTTACAAGCTTCCTAAAACCGCTTCCTCGGTCAGTCCACTTCAGCGATTGTGAGATATAACAGTGGTGAAGACAGACTGAAGAAACCACCTAATCAGCGGGTGCCCTTCCGAAGGCTCCCATAGTTGGCAGTTTTGGCCCACACTCAAGATGCTACATGGCGAGCGTAGCGAGTGAATGAGGCTCAACCATTGTGGACCTTGTGGGTATGTTCAAGTTTCTTCGTGTATTAACAAATTGAGGCAATACAAATTACAACGTACACCGCGCGAAGTACTAGAAGTGTGATGTGACAGGGAGCACATGGATGCTTCACATATTGTAGCAGTTGTGGTACACGCACTATAACACGTGTGCTTCCCGTACTATAGGAGGTGTGTTGCACGTACTAGGGAGCACAAAGTGCACTGCACGAAGAGCACCAGCGCAATATACTTAAGAGAACAAGTGCAATACGTGGGGAGCACATGTGCACCATAGTGGGGAGCATAGAGTGTATTCCTAGGGAACATAAGTGCACTACATAAAGCGAAGCACAAAGTGAACTACTACCGATGTTTTCGTGCCGATAGTACCGTCGAGGGACGATCAATTTGTTTGGAGGGGCGAGCACACATGGATTAAGACGGTGAGGCGAAAAAGAGAGGATTTACCCAGGTTCGGGCCTTCTAGGTGGAGGTAAGACCCTAATCCAGCCTCTAGTGCGTTTATTGCTCTGCTTTTCACCGAAGATCAGAAGGATCACCGGTGAGCGGTGTTTCCCTTGGGTTACCAGCTTTCCGCCTGGCGGCCGGGAGGTTAATGAGGTGGTTGTAGGTGGGGAAGTGAAGGAAATATGCCCTAGCAGCAATAATAAAGTTGTCATTTATATTTCCTTATATCATGATAAATGTTCATTATTCATGCTAGAATTGTATTAACCGGAAACTTAGTACATGTGTGAATACATAGACAAACAGTGTCACTAGTATGCCTCTACTTGACTAGCTCGTTAATCAAAGATGGTTAATGTTCCTAGCCATAGACATGAGTTGTCATTTGATTAACGGGATCACATCATTAGAGAATGATGTGATTGACATGACCCATCCGTTAGCTTAGGACTATGATTGTTTAGTTTGTTGCTATTGCTTCTTCATGACTTATACATGTTCCTATGACTATGAGATTATGCAACTCCCGAATACCGGAGGAACACTTAGTGTGCTATCAAACGTCACAACGTAACTGGGTGATTATAAAGATGCTCTACAGGTGTCTCCTATGCTGTTTGTTGAGTTGGCATAGATTGAGATTAGGATTTGTCACTCCGATTGTCGGAGAGGTATCTCTGGGCCCTCTCGATAATGCACATCACTATAAGCCTTGCAAGCAATGTGACTAATGAGTTAGTTACGGGATGATGCATTACAGAACGAGTAAAGCGACTTTCCGGTAACGAGATTGAACTAGGTATAGTGATACCGATGATCGAATCTCGGGCAAGTAACATACCGATGACAAAGGGAACAATCACTACAGGAAACAACTATTTTGCCGTTTGCCACGGCGGACGGCAAAGGCTCGAACGGCGGACGGCAAAGGCTCGAACGGCGGACGGCAAAGGCCTTTGCCGTCAGCCACGGACGGCAAAAGGCTCCGGCAAAGTAGGCTACGGTAAACAGCTGCTTTGCCGTCTGCTTCCTGGCGGCTGACGTCAAAGGCCCTTTGCCGTCTGCCGCGGACGGCAAAGAGAGCGGACGGCAATAATTGCGCTGTCAGTCCGTTAAGTGGCTAACGGCAGGCCTTTGGCGTCCGCCGCGGACGGCAAAATTTCTAGTGTCTTTGCCGTCTGCCGTATGATGTCATCTACACGTCACTAGATGGCAGGTTCTTTGCCGTCTGCCACTGATGGCAAAGTGCAGGTTCTTTGCCGTCTGCCACTGATGGCAAAGTCTTTGCCGTCTGCCACTGTAGGCAAACTAACCAAATGGGTCAGCTCCCAGGAAGCACAGTTAGCTGCCACGTGGCCTCTTTGCCGTCCACGGCAGACGGCAAAGAGCCCGTTGCCGTCAGTGGCAGACGGCAAAGAGCCTGCATATTGGCTCTTTTTTCTGTTTTTTATTAAATCCAACAATTTTCATCACAAATATATATGACATATATAGATATATTTCACAGCAAACATATAAGATATATATGATATATATGACAACAATTTTCACAGCAAAGTGCAAACATATAAGATATCCATCCAACATGCAGAGTTCCATCACATATGTTCCATCCAACTAGCAAGTTCCATCATACATAGCATAGTTCATCCAACTACCAAGATACATGCATAGTTCAATACAAAAGAAACAGAGAAAGGGATAAGGAGCACTCCATCTATGCAAGCTTTCGTCAAGTGAATGAAATCTGCAAAATGAAAAATAAGAAAGTTAGAAATAGGTGACTAGAACAAGAAGAAGACTAGAACAAGAAGAGTATGTCATTTATGGGCTAACTTACGTGAAATGGATCATATATGAGCTAACTAAGTTGAAATGGGTCGTTTATGCGCTAACTAAGGTCAAATGGATCGTTTTTGAGGTAACTAAGGTGAAATGGATCGTTTTTTAGCTCACTTAGGTCAAATGGATCATTTATGAGCTAACTTAGTTGAAATGGATCGTTTTTAGCTAACTTTGTTGAAATGGATCATTTTTGAGCTAATTTAGTTGAAATGGATCTTTTTGAGCTAACTTTGTTGAAATGGATCATTTATGAGCTAATTTAGTTGAAATGGATCTTTTTGAGCTAACTTAGGTGAAATGGATCATTTAAGAGCTAATTTAGGTGAAATGGATCGTTTTTAGCTCACTTAGGTCAAATGGATCATTTATGAGCTAAATTAGTTGAAATGGATCGTTTATGAGATAACCTAGGTAAGATGGGTCATTTTGGAGTTAACCTAGGTGAAATGGGCCATTTTAAAGCTAACGTAGGTAAAATGGATCATTTAGGAGCTAATCTAGGTAAAATGGGTCATTTTTGAGCTAACTTGGATGAACTGCATCATTATAAGCTAACCTAGGTAAAATGGGTCATTTTGGAGGAAAAGAAGCTAACTCTAGGTCATTATGGTAAGCATATTGGAGGAAATAAAGCTAAGTCTAGGTCTTTATGCATTTGTTAAGCAAAACACTAGAGAAACTTACCGTGATCAGGGAGGTGTAGGAGCGGGGTGGCTAGTGCCGCTACCTGGAGAAGGATCGTGCGATGCGTTTCTGGAGTTAAGCTGCACCAAAGATCATTTCCAATGTCTCGTTAGCATTATGACACTCAAATGTTAAGACTAGCAAGTAATGTCCATTCAAATTAAACTCACCGTGCTCCCAGGAGCAATCACTGGCATCGGCGGAGCGGACTGACCGGACTTCTCGCACACAGACTGCACATTTGGTTTTCACAACAGAGTCATACTAGTTAGTAATGAGACTCAAATGTTAAGACTAGCAAGTAATCTGCAGAAGAAACTTACCACAAGGAGCTCGTACATGGCCCTTGCCTGCATGTCATTCCGTGCCCTCTCCTCCTCCATCATCTTTCTCGTCCTCTCCTCCATCTCCCGCTGCCTCTCCGCCGCCTCCGACAGAAGTTTCTCCGTTCTATCTCTCTCAGTCTGTATAGCAGCCTGCAACACCACTCACATGACCATTTGTAATCATTGATGGAAGCGCACACAATGTAATGGAGAAAGATAACTGAGTACGTATCACTAACCTTGACGGCAAGTTGCACTGGCCGTTCACGAGGCCTTATCTCAGGAGCGGAGCTCGACTGGCGCGCCTTGATCTCCGGGAGAGTGCTAGGACAACGGATAAGTCCATCTCCAATGGCTATGGAGCCATGGGACCTCCCGCCACCAGATATCATCACCAGCTCTGGATCAATGGGACCCTGGCTCGGGTTAAAGTCCTCCCCTTTCCTCGCCTTCCCCTCATCTCTATATCTCAGGAGCTTGTTGTGGGAGGAGATGTTGGTGAAGTTGTTTGCATCATCGAGGTCAGACTGAGAGAAAGCCTTGACTTTCTTGAAAGAGGCAGTGTGGGCCATGGCATACAGGTCGTACACCTCTGGCACCTTATCCGCCTTATTGTGGCGTGCCTGAAAGAGAGAAACAATGAAAATTAGTAATTAAAGGGCTCAAGCTAGCATGATGAATGAATTGCATGAATCATGAAGCAAACCACATACCCAGTTGCGCCCGAACTGATATAAGTTGGAGCTGCCTTGATGGTGTGGCACACCTTCCATTTGGGCACGTTTGTCCTTGGCCTCGTTGTGGAGGGCTAGCCATTCTTTTGAGCACCACTCATCGACCAACACCTCCCAACAATCCATCCGATCCGCACACCATCTCGGAGGCGCCTAAGTTAGCAAATAGAAACTTGAGCGCTACGGCTAAGAATTACTAAATGAAGGAACTTAAGTAGAAGGCCTTAAGAATTACCTTCATGTACTGCTCCTTACTCAGGAACTTATTGCGGCACGCCGGCTTGGTCTTCTTGATACCATGCAAGGCGTAGTAGTCTCGAACAGCCTGCACCCGAGCCTCGTGCCGTAAGTTCTGGAGTAGGCGCTTGCAGACGTTCTGGATAACATTTGCCGCGTCCTCCTCGTATCCCTCCTCACACCTGTAGAATGTCTGCAATCAAATGAGACAATATTGATTATTACAATTAATAACTAGCTAGTTGAAGATTTTGAAATGTGTAAAGGAGAGATTACCCAGAACGTCCTGATCACCATGTCTGCCCTCGTGTCGCACACGACACAGTCGATAATGACATCCGGCGGGGCCGGGGCAGCCACGTAGTGCTCCCAGCTCAACCCAAGCTCTGGAAGCCGACCCTCACCAGGCAACAACAGGGGAGGCACTGACGAAATTTATGCGTCGGATCTGGAGCAAAGCATATGGGAAAACGAACCCAATCTAAACATACTCGGGCTGTCCATGGATAGCGTTGGACAATTCGAAAGAATCAAGGTTATAAATATGCAAATACATGCATATTTATAACTATGACGCTTTCGAACGGGAGACACATATTGGTTACGCATACTGATGATTCAAGACACATATATATCTAGCTATCAAGTTTCATCGGAATAGATCAAATAATTAATGGGGGAGGAGGACATGTCATTTGTGCTCACCCACGAACGAAGGGGCAGAGCTCGTCAAACGCACGGCGAGGTCGTCGAACACCAAACCTCGCAGCGATGAAACAACTACACATTTAAAACTACCCGATCAACACAATTATATATGATGTTTTTCATAACAAAATCGAAAGATATATGACCTAACTAATAATTCACAAATATATGACCCCGTCGGCTTCTGGAAGGCCAAAGAACACCTTTTCGGGAGGTGTCGGGGGTCAGGGTGTCGTGTCGGTCTCGGGGTGCCGTGTCGGGGTCGGGGTCTCGGGGTCGGGGTGTCGGGT
>NC_057814.1:16583070-16610486 GCF_018294505.1 Triticum aestivum | reverse complement strand
CGGCGGGGTGGGAGGAGAAGGGCGGCGGCGGCGGCGGCGGGGTGGGAGGAGAAGGGCGGCGGCGGCGGCGGCGGGGTGGGAGGAGAAGGGCGAGGAGGAAGTGAGTAACGGGCGGGGGGTACTTGCCGTTAGTAAAGTGCCCTCTTTGCCGTTCGCCAGCCTTTGCCGTCCGCCTTTTTGCCTCTTTGCCGTCTGCTAGCGGACGGCAAAGAGGTGGGCCGTTAAGATTTTCCCAAACGAGCGGGGGGTGGGGCCACCTCACTCTTTGCCGTCTGCCAGCGGACGGCAAAGAGCTCGCGGATGGCAAAGAGCTTCTTTGCCGTCAGCCGTTTCTTTGCCGTCTGCTTTTGGGTAGCTGATGGCAAAGAGCTTCTTTGCCGTCAACTAGCAGACGGCAAAGAGCTGGCTGATGGCAAATTAGCTGATTCCAGTAGTGAATGTATGTTGTTATGCGGTTTGACCAATAAAGATCTTCGTAGAATATGTGGGAGCCAATATGAGCATCCAGGTTCCGCTATTGGTTATTGACCGGAGATGAGTCTCGGTCATGTCTACATAGTTCTCGAACCCATAGGGTCCGCACGCTTAACGTTCGATGACGATCGGTATTATGAGTTTATGTGTTTTGATGTACCGAAGGTTGTTTAGAGTCCCGGATGTGATCACGGACATGACAAGGAGTCTCGAAATGGTCGAGACATAAAGATTGATATATTGGAAGGCTATGTTTGGACACCGGAAAGGTTTCGGATAGGTTCGGGCATTTTCCGGAGTACCGGGGGGTTACCGAAACCCCCAGTGGAGTTAATGGGCCTTAATGGGCCGTGGTGGAAGAGAGGAGGAGGCGTCCAAGTGGGAGGCGCGCGCCCCCCAAGCCCAATCCGAATTGGGGGGGGGGGCTTTCCTTCTCTCCCTCTCCCTCTTCCTTCTTCTACTCCAACTAGGGAAGGGGGGAAACCTACTCCTACTAGGAGTAGGAATCCCCTTGGGCGCGCCCCATGAGGCCGACCCTCCCCCTCCTCCACTCCTTTATATACGGGGAAGGGGGGTGAAGTATAATCCTCGTTGCTAGGTTCAGTTTACTCAAAGTTATCTTAGCTGACTAATTGGCCGGTAGCGTGTGCATGTCCACGTCCGGTTCAGTCTCGTTTTTTCTTCAGTTAGCAGATAGCTGTAGATACGCCGGCAAGACCGTTTCCATGGGATGGCGTGGAACCTCAGCGGGATTGATGGTGGCGTAGTGGCTCACGCAAACGTAGCATCGTGGGATGGCACGATCAGTAGGCTAGGTGTGCGTGGGTGTGATTTCCTTTGTATTCGGCAGCTCGTTTGAGCTCTGCATAAATAACAGAAAGACCTGAAAAGTTGCAAGTAGTTAAGCAGCGCAAAAGACTCTGTCAGTCTCGTTCGTCTTCCTCCTCATGATCCCATCTTGCTCCCTCCCTCTCTCTCGCTCAGTTGGCCGGAATCTGCAACAACAAGTGGCATCAGAGCCTCGGGGGTGTTCGATCCATCCTGGGCGCCGGCGGTGTTTGATTCGTCGGAGAGATGGCCGGCAACGACGACGAGAAGGCGAAGAAGAAGAAAGAAGATGAACAAGCCGCGGCGGAGGCCTTGGCGCTGGGAAAGTCCCTGACCCGTCTCTCCACCGAGGAGGGGTCAGGGGTGCGTGTCGTCGAGCGCATCGTGCACGGCGATGGCGGCGGCGCGCCTCCGATGATGCTCACGCGGACCAACTACTCTGATTGGGCCATGATCACTAAGCTTCAGTTGGAGGCCGACGAGCTGTGGCACGTGGTGGAAACATGCCAAGGGACGGACCGCGACGACCGGCGCACCATGATCGCCCTCCCCAAGGGGGTGCCGCCGGAGCTCATGCGGATCCTAGGCGCCAAGGCCACTGCCAAGGAGGCATGGGACACCCTGAAGACCATGCGGGTCGGCGTCGAGCGCGTCACGAGGCCAAGGCGCAAACTCGTCGCTCGGAGTACGAGGCGCTCCAGTACAAGGACGACGAGGGGATCAAGTCGTACATGATGCGGCTCAGGACGATCATCGATGAGCTGCAGGCGCTCAGCGATCCCATGGACGAGCACAAGGCCGTCCTCAAGTTGCTCCGTACTGTGCCACGCCTGTACCGCGAGATGGCCGTGGCGATCGAGTCGCTTGTCGACACCAAGCTGCTCACCCTCGAGAAACTCTGTGGTCGGCTTCTTGTCGTCGAGGAGCGAGAGCGCGAGGAGACCCCGGCGCCCGGCGCGCAGTTGCTGTACACCATCGACCAGTGGCGGGCGCATGAGAAGCTGCTGGACCAGGGCGGCGCGTCCTCAGGCTCTGGAGCGGGGCGTGGGCGCGGAAACGGCAAGCCGAAGAACCTTCAAGGCGGGGGCGGTCATGGCCAGAGCGCTGGTCGCGGCAACGGCAGACCGGCGACGCCCAAACGCAAGGGAAATTGTCGCTATTGCGGCATCCCAGGGCATTGGGCGAAGGAGTGTCGCAAGAAGGAGCGCGATCAGCGCGAATAGCCTAAGCAGTAGGCGAACGTCGCTCAGGTCGATGTCGAGCAGCCTGGCCTGCTCCTCGCCACCTGCACGGCGGGGAGCGGGGCAAGTGCAGTCATCAGCGCAGGTGAACCAGGCACCGTGGTCTTCCTCAATGAGGCGCGGGTCGTACCGGTGGCGACGGATGACGACCGTTGGTACCTGGACACCGGCGCCAACAACCATATGACTGGGCGCCGCGACATGCTCTCGGAGCTCGACGAGACGGTGTTAGGTACTGTTTGTTTTGGTGATGCTTCGGTCATGCAGATATGTGGGCGCGGCGCTGTGCTGTTCACCTGCCGCAACAGTGAGCATCGTGTGCTCGTGGTCGTGTACTTCATCCCGCAGCTGCGCACGAGCATCGTCAGCCTCGGACAGCTCGACGAGAACGGGTGCAGGACCGTGATCGATGATGGCGAGCTCTGTCTGTACGACAGGCAGAAGCTGTTGCTGGCACAGGTGCGGCGGACGAGCAACCGGCTTTACGCCGTGGCTCTGAACTTGGCCGCTCCCGTGTGCCTCCTCGCCGGAGTCCAAGACGATGCCTGGAGGTGGCACGCTAGATTCGGCCACTTGCATTTCTGCGTGCTGCACGAGCTCGGTCCAAAGGGCATGGTCCGCGGCATGCCAGCGATCGCGCACCTCGACCAGTTCTGCGAGGGCTGCACAATTGGGAAGATGCACCGCACGCCCTTCCCGCGTGCGTCATCGTACCGCACGGACAGCACGCTCGAGCTCGTGCACAGTGACTTGTGCGGTCTAATCACTCCGGCGACGGCCAGCGGTAACAAGTATTTTCTGTTGATAGTTGACGATTTCAGCAGATATATGTGGCTTGAGGTACTGAAGAGCAAGGATGAGGCGTTTCGGTATATCAAGAAGATCAAGGCACACACGGAGATGCAAGGCAACGCCAAGCTCCGGGCGTTCTGCACAGACAGAGGTGGCGAGTTCACCTCGAACGAATTCGCCGACTACTGCGAAGAACTAGGGATCCAGAGGAACACGACGACGCCGTACTCTCCTCAGCAAAACGGAGTGGTCGAACGGAGGAACCAGACCGTCGTGGAGATGGCGCGCAGCCTCATGAAGGCCATGTGCGTGCCGTGCGCGTTCTGGGGCGAGGCCGTGCGCACCGCCGTCCACATTCTCAACTGGTCGCCGACCACAAGCCTGCAGGGCATCACACCATATGAGGCGTGGCGCGAGAAGAAGCCAGTGGTGGACTACTTCCGCACCTTCGGCTGCGTCGCGCATGTCAAGCTCGTTGGACCAGGGCTGACCAAGCTGGCGGACAGATCGCGCCCTGGCATCTTCCTGGGGTACGAGCCGGGGACGAAAGGCTATCGGGTGTAGGACCCGATCGACAAGTGTCTGTACATCACACGCGATGTGCGCTTCGAGGAGGACCGGCGCTGGGATTGGAGCAAAGACAGCGGCGACTCAGTGCACGCCCGCGAGTTCACTGTCGTGTACTCCGACGCGGGTGCGCCCGTAACCACGACCTACACTGTGTCGCCCGAGGTGGTGAGATCACCGCGAGCACCTGGAACGCCAACTGCACCAAGCTCACCAGTCCCACCACAATCCCCTCGGACGCCCGTGTCCGGCGGGTCAGGCGTGGGCGTGTCGAGTGCGTCGAGCGCGCCAGCATCACTGAGTGCCAGTCCATCTACGCCAACACCGAAGTTCTACGACCCTGCTGACGGGTGGGTGACTCCGCCCACCGGCGAGTCGTTCGATGCCGAGGGGGTGCCCGTCCACTTCAAGTCGATGGAGTATGTGATCGATCATGCTCCGGAGTGCACGCTGGAGTACAGTAGGCTCTGTCTCTCTGCTGCAGAGGAGCCTGCGTCCGTCGACGATGCTCTGGAGGAGCCAGCGTGGCGGAATGCGATGCAGGCAGAGATGGAGTCTATCCGGGCCAACAACACTTGGGAGCTTGCCACGCTCCCGGCTGGCCACCATGCGATCAGGCTGAAATGGGTGTACAAAGTGAAGCGGGACCCAGCCGGCAACATCATCAAGCACAAAAGCGGCTGGTGGCGAAGGGCTATGCACAGAAACAAGGGGTTGACTTCGATGAGGTCTTCGCACATGTGGCCCGGCTGGAGACAGTGCGCGTCCTGCTTGCCATGGCTGCGCACCGGAGCTGGAGCGTGCACCACATGGATGTGCACTCAGCCTTCCTCAACGGTGAGCTGGAGGAGGAAGTGTATGTGCACCAGCCAGCGGGTTTCATCAACAATGACGATGCTCACAAGGTACTCAAGCTGCGGAAAGCGTTGTACGGGCTCCGGCAGGCTCCACGGGCATGGAACGCCAAGTTGGACTTCACACTGTAGTCACTTGGGTTCACGAGGTGTCAGTTGGATCATGCTCTGTACAGGCGCGGGGACGACTCAGATTTCCTGCTGGTGGGGGTGTACGTCGACGACCTGATCATCACAGGCACCACTGCAGACGCCATTAAGGGGTTCAAGACCCAGATGCAAGAGCTTTTCCAGATGACGGACCTTGGGTTGCTCAGTTACTATCTTGGCATTGAAGTGAAGCAAGAGCGTGGCATGATCACTATTTGTCAGTCCAGGTACGCAGCCAAGATCTTGGAAGATGCTGGGATGAGGCACTGCAACCCGAGCTTGACACCCATGGAACATCGCCTGAAGGTTGTTAAGAACACTGGAGAAGCGGTCGATGCAACCAGATATCGCAGCATCATTGGGAGTCCGAGGTATTTGGTGAATACACGCCCGGATATTGCATATGCTGTAGGTGTGGCCAGCAGGTTCATGGAAGCACCCGGGAAGCAGCACTGGGTGATCATCAGACTGATCTTGAGGTTCATTCGAGGCACACTGAACTACGGGTGCACTTACAAGGCAGGAGAGGGAACTGTTCTGACAGGGTTCAGCGACAGCGACCATGCCGACGATATGACAGAAAGAAAGAGCACGACAGGTCTGGTGTTCTTCATGGGGCCTAGTGTCATCACTTGGTGCTCTCAGAAACAAAAGATTGTGGCTTTGTCTTCCTGTGAGGTTGAGTATATAGCAGCAACTATGACAGCAACACAGGCTGTTTGGCTTAGAGGACTCGTTTCAGAAATGCTTGGAACAGAGAAGCAGAAAGTACAGCTCAAGATTGACAACAAGTCAGCAATCAATCTAAGCAAAAATCCAGTGCACCATGAGAGGAGCAAATATATTGATTTGAGGTATCACTACATCAGAGAGTGTGTTGAAGAAAGAAAAGTGGAGGTTGAGCAAGTCCGAACTGAAGATCAGTTGGCTGATATACTAACATAGTCACTTGGGCGTGCAAAGTTCACAGAACTCCGGTGCAGACTTGGGATCACTCAGGTCAAGGGAGAGCAATAGGATTAGGGGGTGATTTGAAGTATAATCCTCATTGCTAGGTTCAGTTTACTCAAAGTTGGCTGAATAATTGGCCGGTAGCGTGTGCATGTCCATGTCCGGTTCAGTCTCGTTTTTTCTTCAGTTAGTTCAGTTAGCAGATAGCTGTAGATACGCCGGCAACACCATTTCCATGGGATGGCGTGGAACCTCAGCGGGATTGATGGCGGCATAGTGGCTCGCGCAAACGTAGCATCGTGGGATGGCACGATCAGTAGGCTAGGCATGCGTGGGTGTGATTTCCTTTGTATTCGGTAGCTCGTTTGAGCTCTGCATAAATAACAGAAAGACCTGAAAAGCTGCGAGCAGTTAAGCAGCGCAAAAGACTCTGTCAGTCTCGTTCGTCTTCCTCCTCATGATCCCATCTTGCTCCCTCCCTCTCTCTCGCTTGGTTGGCAGGAATCTGCAACAACAGGGGGCACCCCATAGACACACAAGTTGATTTCTTAGCCGTGTGCGGTGCCCCCTCCATAGATTTCCACCTCGGTCATATCGTTGTAGTGCTTAGGCGAAGCCCTGCATCGGTAATTTCATCATTACCGTCATCACGTCGTCGTGCTGATGAAACTCTCCCTCGGCCTCAGCCGGATCAAGAGTTGGAGGGACGTCACCGAGCTGAACGTGTGCATATCGCGGAGGTGTCGTGCGTTTGATACTTGATCGGTTGGATCGCGAAGACGTTTGACTACATCAACCGCGTTACTTAAAGCTTCCGCTTTCGGTCTACGAGGGTACGTGGACACACTCTCCCCGCTCATTGCTATGCTTCTCCTAGATAGATCTTGCGTGATCGTAGGATTTTTTTTGAAATACTACGTTCTCCAAAAGTGGCATCCGAGCCAGGTCTATGCGTAGATGTTATTTGCATGAGTAAAACACAAAGAGTTGTGGACGATAATAGTCATACTGCTTACCCGCATGTCATACATTGATTCGGCGGTATTGTTGGATGAAGCGGCCAGACCGACATTACATGACCGTGTTCATGAGACTGGTTCTACTGCCGTGCTTCGCACACAGGTGGCTAGTGGGTGTCTGTTTCTCCAACTTTAGTTTAATCGAGTGTGACTACGCCCGGTCCTTGTTGAAGGTTAAAACATCACACTTGATGAAAAATCGTTGTGGTTTTTGATGCGTAGGTAAGAACAGTTCTTGCTAAACCCGTAGCAGCCACGTAAAATTTGCAACAACAAGTAAAGGACGTCTAACTTGTTTTTGCAGGGGATGTTGTGATGTGATATGGTCAAGACGTGATGATATATAAATTGTTGTATGAGATGATCATGTTTTGTAATAGTTATCGGCAACTGGCAGGAGCCTTATGGTTGCCGCTTTATTGTATGAAATGCAATCGCCATGTAATTGCTTTACTTTATCACTAAGCGGTTGCGATAGTTGTGATAGCAATAGTTGGCGATATGACAACGATGCTTCGATGGAGATCAAGGTGTCAAGCCGGTGACGATGGTGATCATGACGGTGCTTTGGAGATGGAGATCAAAGGCACAAGATGATGATGGCCATATCATATCACTTATATTGATTGCATGTGATGTTTATCCTTTATGCATCTTATTTTGCTTAGTTTGGCGGTAGCATTATAAGATGATCTCTCACTAAATTTCAAGGTATAAGTGTTCTCCCTGAGTATGCACCGTTGCGACAGTTCCTCATGCCGAGACACCTGGTGATGATCGGGTGTGATAAGCTCTACGTTCACATACAACGGGTGCAAGCCAGTTTTGCACACGCAGAATACTCGGGTTAAACTTGACGAGCCTAGCATATGCAGATATGGCCTCGGAACACTGAGACCGAAAGGTCGAGCGTGAATCATATAGTAGATATGATCAACATAGTGATGTTCACCATTGAAAACTACTCCATCTCACGTGATGATCGGACATGGTTTAGTAGATTTGGATCACGTGATCACTTAGATGATTGGAGGGATGTCTATCTAAGTGGGAGTTCCAAAGTAATATGATTAATTGAACTTTAATTTATCATGAACTTAGTACCTGATAGTATTTTGCATGTCTATGTTGTTGTAGATCAATGGCCCGTGCTACTGTTCCTTTGAATTTTAATGCGTTCCTAGAGAAAGCTAAGTTGAAAGAAGATGGTAGCAATTACACGGACTAGGTCCGTAACTTGAGGATTATCCTCATTGCTGCACAGAAGAATTATGTCCTTGATGCACTGCTAGGTGACAAAACTATTGCAGGAGCAGATGCAAACGTTATGAACGTTTGACAAGCTCGGTATGATGACTACTTGATAGTTTAGTGCACCATGCTTTACGGCTTATAACCGGGACTTCAAAAATGTTTTGAAATGTCACGAAGCATATGAGATGTTCCAAGAGCTGAAATTGGTATTTCAGACTCATGCCCGAGTCGAGAGGTATGAGACCTCTGACATGTACTTTGCCTACAAGATGGAGGAGAATAGCTCAACCAGTGAGCATGTGCTCAGAATGTCTGAGTACTACAAATGCTTGAATCAAGTGAGAGTTAATCTTCCAGATAAGATAGTAATTGACATAGTTCTCTAGTCACTATCACCAAGTTACTGGAACTTTGTGATGAACTATAATATGCAAGGGATGACAAAAACAATTCCCCAAGCTCTTCACGATGCTGAAATCGGCGAAGGTAGAAATCAAGAAAGGCATCAAGTGTTGATGGTTGACAAGACCACTAGTTTCAAATAAAAGGGCAGGGGAAAGAAAGCAAACTTCAAGAAGAATGGCAAGCAAGTTGCCACTCCCATGAAGAAGCCCAAAGCTAGACCTAAGCCTGAGACTGAGTGCTTCTACTGCAAAGGGACTGGTCACTGGAAGCGGTACTGCCCCAAGTATTTGGCGGATAAGAAGGATGGCAAAGTGAACAAAAATATATATGATATACATGTTATTGATGCGTACTTTACTAGTGTTCATAGTAACCCCTGGGTATTTGATACTAGTTCAGTTGCTATGATTAGTAACTTGAAACAGGAGTTACAAAATGAACAGAGACTAGTTGAGGGAAAGGTGACGATGTGTGTTGGAAGTGATTCCAAGGATGATAAGATCACCATCGCACACTCCCTTTGCCTTCAGGATTAGTGTTGAACCTAAAATACATGTTATTTGATGTTTGCGTTGAGCATTAATATGATTAGATCATGTTTATTGCAATACGGTTATTCATTTAAGTCAGAGAATAATTGTTGTTCTGTTTATATGAATAAAACCTTCTATGGTCATACACCCACTCTAAATGGTTTATTGAATCTCGATCGTAGTGATACACATATTCATAATATTGATGCCAAAAGATGCAAAGTTGATAATGATAGTGCAACTTGTTTGTGTCACTGCCGTTTAGGTCATATTGGTGTAAAGCGCATGAAGAAGCTCCATGCTGATGGGCTTTTGGAATCACTTGATTGTGAATCACTTGATGCTTGCGAACCATGCCTCATGGGAAAGATGACTAAGAATCCGTTCTCTGGAACAATGGCGCGAGCAACAGACTTGTTGGAAATAATACATACTGATGTATGTGGCCCGATGAGTGTTGAGGCTCGCGGCGGGCATCGTTATTTTCTGACCTTCACAGATGATTTGAACAGATATGGGTATATCTACTTTATGAAACATAAGTCTGAAACATTTGAGAAGTTCAAAGAATTTCAGAGTGAAGTGGAAAATCATCGTAACAAGAAAATAAAGTTTCTGCGATCTTATCGCGGAGGTGAATATTTGAGTTACGAGTTTGGCTTTCATTTAAAACAATGTGGAATAGTTTCACAACTCACGCCACCTGGAACACCACAGCGTAATGGTGTGTCCGAACATCATAACCGTACTTTATTAGATATAGTGCGATCTATGATGTCTCTTAATGATTTACCGCTATCATTTTAGGGTTATGCTTTAGAGACGGCTGCATTCACGTTAAATAGGGCACCATCTAAATCCGTTGAGATGACACCTTATGAACTGTGGTTTGGCAAGAAACCCAAGTTGACGTTTCTTAAAGTTTGGGGCTGCGATGCTTATGTGAAAAAGCTTTAACCTGATAAGCTCGAACCCAAATCGGAGAAATGTGTCTTCATAGGATACCCAAAAGAGACTGTTGGGTACACCTTCTATCACAAATCCAAAGGCAAGATATTTGTTGCTAAGAATGGATCCTTTCTAGGGAAGGAGTTTCTCTCGAAAGAAGTGAGTGGGAGGAAAGTAGAACTTGACGAGGTAACTGTACCTGCTCCCTTATTGGAAAGTAGTTCATCACATAAATTAGTTCCTGTGATTCCTACACCAATTAGTGAGGAAGCTACTGATGATGATCATGTAACTTCAGATCAAGTTACTACCGAACCTCGTAGGTCAACAAGAGTAAGATCCGCACCAGAGTGGTACGGTAATCCTGTTCTAGAGGTCATGTTACTTGACCATGACGAACCTACGAACTATTAGGAAGCAATGATGAGCCCAGATTCCGTGAAATGGCTTGAGGCCATGAAATCTGAGATGGGATCCATGTATGAGAACAAAGTGTGGACTTTGGTTGACTTGCCCGATGATCGGCAAGCCATAGAGAATAAATGGATCTTCAAGAAGAAGACTGACGCTGACGGTAATGTTACGGTCTACAAAGCTCGACTTGTTGCGAAAGGTTTTCGACAAGTTCAAGGAGTTGACTACGATGAGACCTTCTCACCCGTAGCGATGCTTAAGTCTGTCCGAATCATGTTAGCAATTGCCGCATTTTATGATTATGAAATTTGGCAAATGGATGTAAAAACTGCATTCCTGAATGGATTTCTGGAAGAAGAGTTGTATATGATGCAACCAGAAGGTTTTATCGATCCAAAGGATGCTAACAAAGTGTGCAAGCTCCAGCGATCCATTTATGGACTGGTGCAAGAATCTCGGAGTTGGAATAAACGTTTTGATAGTGTGATCAAAGCGTATGGTTTTATACATACTTTTGGAGAAGCCTGTATTTACAAGAAAGTGAGTGGGAGCTCTGTAGCATTTCTAATATTATATGTGGATGACATATTATTGATTGGAAATGATATAGGATTTCTGGATAGCATAAAAGGATACTTGAACAAGAGTTTTTCAATGAAAGACATCGGTGAAGCTGCTTATATATTGGGCATCAAGATCTCTAGAGATAAATCATGACGCTTAATTGGACTTTCACAAAGCACATACCTTGATAAAGTTTTTAAGAAGTTCAAAATGGATCAAGCAAAGAAAGGGTTCTTGCCTGTTTTACAAGGTGTGAAGTTGAGTCAGACTCAATGCACGACCACCGCAGAAGATAGAGAGAAAATGAAAGTCATTTCCTATGCTTCAACCATAGGTTCCATCATGTATGCAATGCTGTGTACCAGACCTGATGTGTGCCTTGCTATTAGTTTAGCAGGGAGGTACCAAAGTAATCCGGGAGTGGATCACTGGACAACGGTCAAGAACATCCTGAAATACCTGAAAAGGACTAAGGATATGTTTCTCATTTATGGAGGTGACAAAGAGCGCTTCGTAAATGGTTACGTTGATGCAAGCTTTGACACTGATCCGGATGACTCTAAGTCACAAACCGGATATGTATTTATATTGAACGGTGGAGCTGTCAGTTGGTGCAGTTCTAAGCAAAGCGTCGTGGCGGGATCTATGTGTGAAGCGGAGTACATAGCTGCTTCGGAAGCAGCAAATGAAGGAGTTTGGATGAAGGAGTTCATATCCGATCTAGGTGTCATATCTAGTGCATCGGGTCCAATGAAAATCTTTTGTGACAATACTGGTGCAATTGCCTTGGCAAAGGAATCCAGATTTCACAAGAGAACCAAGCACATCAAGAGACGCTTCAATTGCATCCGCGATCAAGTCAAGGAGGGAGACATAGAGATTTGCAAGATACATATAGATCTGAATGTTGCAGACCCGTTGACTAAGACTCTCTCACGAGCAAAACATGATCAGCACCAAGACTCCATGGGTGTTAGAATCATTACTGTGTAATCTAGATTATTGACTCTAGTGCAAGTGGGAGAATGAAGGAAATATGCCCTAAAGGCAATAATAAAGTTGTTATTTATATTTACTTATATCATGATAAATGTTTATTATTCATGCTAGAATTGTATTAACCGGAAACTTAGTACATGTGTGAATACATAGACAAACAGAGTGTCACTAGTATCCCTCTACTTGACTAGCTCGTTAATCAAAGATGGTTAATGTTCCTAGCCATAGACATGAGTTGTCATTTGATTAACGGGATCACATCATTAGACAATGATGTGATTGACATGACCCATCCGTTAGCTTAGGACTATGATCATTTAGTTTGTTGCTATTGCTTTCTCCATGACTTATACATGTTCCTATGACTATGAGATTATGCAACTCCTGAATACCTGAGGAACACTTAGTGTGCTATCAAACGTCACAACGTAACTGGGTGATTATAAAGATGCTCTACAGGTGTCTCCGATGGTGTTTGTTGAGTTGGCATAGATCGAGATTAGGATTTGTCACTCCGATTGTCGGAGAGGTATCTCTGGGTCCTCTTGGTAATGCACATCACTATAAGCCTTGCAAGCAATGTGACTAATGAGTTAGTTACGGGATGATTCATTACGGAACGAGTAAAGAGACCTGCTGGTAACGAGATTGAACTAGGTATAGTGATACCGACGATCGAATCTCGGGCAAGTAACATACCGATGACAAAGGAAACAACGTATGTTGTTATGCGGTTTGACCGATAAAGATCTTCGCAGAATATGTGGGAGCCAATATGAGCATCCAGTTTCCGCTATTGGTTATTGACCGGAGATGAGTCTCGTCATGTCTACATAGTTCTCGAACCCGTAGGGTCTGCACGCTTAACGTTCGATGACAATTGGTATTATGAGTTTATGTGTTTTGATGTACCGAAGGTTGTTCGGAGTGCCGGATGTGATCACGGACATGATGAGGAGTCTCAAAATGGCCGAGACATAAAGATTAATATATTGGAAGGCTATGTTTGGACACCGGAAAGGTTTCAGATAGGTTCGGGCATTTTCCGGAGTACGGGGGGGTTACCGGAACCCCCCGGGGAGTTAATGGGCCTTAATGGGCCATGGTGGAAGAGAGGAGGAGGCGGCCAAGTGGGAGGCGCGCGCCCCCCAAGCCCAATCCGAATTGGGGGGGGGGGGGGGGCTGTCCTTCTCTCCCTCTCCCTCTTCCTTCTTCTCCTACTCCAACTAGGGAAGGGGGGAAACCTACTCCTACTAGGAGTAGGAATCCCCCCCTTGGGCGCGCCCCATGAGGCCGGCCCTCCCCCTCCTCCACTCCTTTATACGGGGGAGGGGGGCACCCCATAGACACACAAGTTGATTTCTTAGCCGTGTGCGGTGCCCCCTCCACAGATTTCCACCTCGGTCATATCGTTGTAGTGCTTAGGCGAAGCCCTGCGTCGGTAACTTCATCATCACCGTCGTCACGCTGTCGTGCTGACGAAACTCTCCCTCGGCCTCAGCTGGATCAGGAGTTCGAGGGACGTCACCGAGCTGAACGTGTGCATATCGCGGAGGTGCCATGCGTTCGGTACTTGATCGGTTGGATCGCGAAAACGTTCGACTACATCAACTGCGTTACTTAACACTTCCGCTTTCGGTCTACGAGGGTACGTGGACACACTCTCCCCGCTCGTTGCTATGCTTCTCCTAGATAGATCTTGCGTGATCGTACGATTTTTTTTGAAATACTACGTTCTCCAAAAGGAAGAACTAAATCTAGGGTTTTCCTTGATTCTCTCCTCCCTTGCCTGGGAGAGTCCCTGTCCCGCCTTATATACTTGTTGAGCTACTGTTACGTGAGTTCACGCTGGGTGAGATCTAATTAAGAGGGGTTCCTCGCTGCTTGGTTTCCTGGCCCATGTCTTGGCATCCCTCTCCTCAGGTGTGTGGCCCAAACGTTGGAGCATATCCCCCGATCCATATCAGGCTTCCATGAAGTGGGCTAGGACATTCTTATCTAGATGTGCGATTCACTATTCCTTGGTGTTCAGTCAATGTGTCGTTCGCTCGTCAACCAAGTTGGAAGCACAAAAGCAGTGTAGTACGGAGCAAAGAGAGCACTACGCGGGGAGCACGAGTACACTACAGAAAGGGAAGCACAAGTGCACTACAGAAAAGGGAGCACAGATGCAGTACAGTAGGGAGCACAAGTTCAGTACCCAAGGGAGCACACGTTCAGTACACTAGGGAGCACAAATTATGATGACACAAAAGTTCATCAAAATCTATCAACATGGGATCTAGTTTCGAACATCTCGATGAGAGGAACATACCGATAAACATGGTTCATAATTGCACGCACGGTTCAAGAGATGTTTCATTTAGAAATACAGATCTACAGAAGAAAAAAAACATAAACAACCCACCCATCCATCGTTGTGGGCATTGGGAAATTACACCCAAACCCCCGGGTTGCCGAAAGTGGCACACATACATTGCGACACTTATCAACAATGGAGGAGTTTTGGATAACATTTGCACAAGTGACCCCACAATAGTTTTTTTAGGGTACAATAGAGGTGGAATCCAGGAGCCCCAAATTGCGACAATAAAGTAAATAAAAAGAATGATGAGCAAGATTATGAGCATGAAAATTTGACGACCTTCCTTCGAACAAATCATACTTTTAGGAAGTCATTTTTGCGGTGATGGAAATTGCAAATCAGCACCTAATGCAAGGGCATCGTGGCAGGCAAGAGCTTCCAAAGTAGCAGGGTCTGAAATACCTAGGCATGCGAGCAGAGATGACCCAATATACTTGCCTATCACACTCCGACAGATATTGGAAACCATACCTCGGTTTCTGACGCTAGAACAACATCATCAACATTTACTTTCGTCATATTTTCTGGAGGAGGGATCCAACTGGGTGCACATGGGCAGGGCTGCCGGGGAACTGCTGAGGGTTGTATTGCTGTTTGAACTAGAAAGATCAGACAAGAAGTTGCCAATCAAGTTTTGCACAATGAGGTCTGAAAGATGTTCTCATGAACCGCTTCCCGACGTGCTACCCAGATTGCCCACATAGCTACCACAGTTTTGATAATCTGAGCATGTGATAATGACTCCATTGGGGAAAATATGCTCTTCCACTCCTCATTGACCGATAGGTGCTTGGCAGGATCGTCGTCTAAGATAGCCCAAACACTACGAGTCATTGCGCAGTCGAGCAAGAAGGAATGGCGCTAATTATCTTCATCGACATGACGAAAGTAGCATGCGGCGGAAGTGGCCATACATACTGTGATTTTGATTTATTTTTGTAGCGGAGAAGAAGAGGGATTGGGCGCAATGTCGGCCTGGCCCGTTAAATGATGTCCGACTTGTCCAGGGCTCAGACCACCTTGGCCTATATATATGTCGCTGCTGTTCCTATCAAAAAGAAAACGCAGTGGAGCCTGAGCCGGAGGCCGCCGCCACATCCGCCGCATCAATCATCATCACGGTCGCCGTCGTCTCGCCTGCAAGTACACGCGCCCCGTCCTAATTATGTTCCCTTCTTCTCCTTGTCCCTGTCCATAGCTCAGGCATGGCGTCTCTTATCTGCGTACATAACTAGGGCTACCCTCCCTCTAGGCTAGGACGAGGGTTAGGATTTAGCCGGGTAGAAGTTGCTGAGTATTGTCGATGAGAAGTTATCAACTCCTTAGTCGACTTGCTTCTGGGTACCCTGATCTGAAGCAAAGATTAATAATACCCTAGTAGAACACTATGTAGTCCCACTTAATTGTGTCTATGTATTCTCATCCGGTACGGTAGAACACCATGTAATTCCAAAAAAATCTGGACTTGTATTTAATTCCCTTTATGTCTGTTCTCATTGCAAAATAGCACGGTCTTGAGCAGCTTAATTTTCCGACACCTTGCGACGCTCAGTTTTAAAGTTTAGGCCGTTGGCACTCTCAGAAATACGAGTGCATCTGGTTATCGATATCTTACACCCGAGTGTAGCCACACCTTTACGTAGCTGTAACACTTATACTGCATGTTGATCCAGTGTTACCGATAAGTTCTGTATGTTCTAATCCGGCATCTCTTTCTCTCACTTTCTCTCTGTGTGTGCGCTTGAGGTTTTTTACAGTACCCTGGTACTCCTTTTCCCTAGATGGAGTACCCATCAAATCTAACCATTGGTTCAAAGGGATAATTTTGGCTTTTGTCATTAGTAATTCCGCCGCCGTCATCCCCGATCAGGTTCACATGAAGCCACCGTCGCCTGCACACCGGCCGCCGCCTCCGCAGCCTCCTGTCAAAATGATCAATGGAGATGGAGGCGCCGTTTGCGGGCAGATCGTACACTTGCAGTGGAGGATGCAACGCAGACATAGATCCCTTGGGGACACCATCTCCATCACGTGGTCTCCCCCAGCACCAATGCCATGACTTCTGTCAGCGACCGGGAGATAGAGTGATCTCGTTTAATTGGACACCGCGCTTGTCGTCGGTCGTTGGCGAGGCCACGTCGTCCCCATGGCCGGCCGAATTAGCTCACGAAATTAGGGTCTCAAGCTCCCAAATCGTTAATTAGTCTATAGGTTACAATATTACCCTTGAACTCAAGGTACTATGTGCCTTTTGATGATGATACTCCCTGCCACTTCCGCTGGAGTACCCACTAGGCTGAGCCATCAGATTAGAACAAATGGACGGATCATATTTACTTCAGGGTATTGTAAAAGTGCCCGTGCGCTTAGGGCTTTATATCCACACCTCAGTTAGTTTTTTTGTGTTGTCCAGTTCATTCTTCTAATGCGTGTCTTTATTTTATTGTTGTGTTACAGAGGAGCTACAGTTATTTGCAAGAGCAAGACCTGATATATCTGTGTCTCTGCCATGTCTGACGGATGCTGTGGCTGGGCAGACCTTCCGGACGGACTGTTGTGACTCTATCATTGCTCGGCTTGGTGCTTCCCGTGATCTTTTTGCCTTCGAAGCCACCTGCCGCTCTTGGCGTGCCGCGTTTTCTTCATGTCCAGCAGGCTTCCCACCTCTCCTTCTCCAACCAGATGTCTCTTTGTGCTCTCCTCGTTCTCCCACCTTCAGAAAGAGCCTGGTGCCCACACGCCCATGTCAGGTCACTGATATAGCCAACCGAGACACCACTTGCCAGTGCTTTGAGATTCCCATATTTTTGATTCCTCGTGGAAAGAAATCCCTGCCAAGTCCTCTGGAAAACTTTTGCTTCATTGGGTCTTCCTACGGTCATGTTATTTTTTCCAACAATAAATCGTGTGTAGTTTTTGATTTGTTTACAAACGTTACTGCCACATCTCCACAACTGCCAGTCTTGGATGGCAGTGGTCCCATCTATGGTGCGCTCACTGCTCCTCTAGCATCACCTAACTCATATCTCATTATCGAAGCTGGGTCACAAAATCTGTTTTGGCATGTTGGTAGCCATTCTTGGGTGGCACATTATTCTCTTCGTCATGGACCAATCAAGCAAATCATGGTCTTCCAAGGGCAAGTGTTTGGCATGAATTCTGGTCGCAGGCTCTTTAAAGTGCACTTGACACCCCAAATAAGCATACAAGACCTGCCAGTTATTAAGTCAAGCTTGAGCAGTGAACAACATCTTTCCGACGCATTGCTTATCTGTGGCGATATGCTTCTCTTGGTAACCATAAGGGGACGTACTTTACTACCAAGGAGAACCTTCGAAGTCTTCCACCTTGACCTATCGACTGAGCCCGCATGATGGCTAAAGGTGGAGAAGTTATTGCATTGGGTGATATTCATCAACCATGACAAGAGAAGCCAGGCATTGTCTTGCATGAACCCAAAGAAATGGGGAGGGCGGAGCAATTGCATATACTTCTATGACCGCTGGTCTAAACGTGGGATCGCTTTTGAGTTGGGCAAGCCGGGGCAGGGATATGGGTATGTTACCGGTGAGTGGGACAGAAGGGTGCAACCTATGTGGTTTTTCCCCAGTATGTTCTCTCTGCATCGGTGATGATGATCATGCTGTATTGCAAATATATCTTAATTGGAGCAGATTCTGTTATTCCAAGGATGTGTAAGAATCTCTCAACCTTTTGTAACTGTCGTTGATCCATATTAAGATGTTGGCTATGAACCTCCTGCTTCTGCATCCATCACAATGGTGTTCATCCTTTGCTATTTTCATGGATGTGCATGTAGTCAATCATTTTTCTGTGCTAAGTTGGTTTATCTTTGAGACAACTTGTGTTTTCTCAACCAAGTAGTAGATCTTCCATTCGAGTTGCTCTTCCAATAAGCCTGTTGCTATCTGTAAGGATGCTATGTATGTTTTTATGTCAAGTCAAATAACTGTTGTAGTGACACAACAGTACAATCAGCATACTTTACTGTGTGGCGTGGTTGTGTTTGCGATTATCCGTAACATTTGGTGGTTATAGCTACAAATAACACATATTCCAGTGAGTTACACTTATAAGAATGCATAATCACCCTGTACTATAACTCAAGGCATCAACATCGTTGCCTCATAATCAATCAGACCCGTATTATAACCAATTTAGTTAGCATCAATACATTTTATTAGGAGAACTAACATCAGTAACCTTTCTTTCTTTTCAGGAAAATATAAACATAAGTAACCTTTCTTTCTTTTCAGGAAAATATAAACATAAGTAACCTGAGAAAGACTTGGGCACAATGATGGCTTATCCGCCATCACCTCTGTTTCTACTTGCTGTCCGTCGCCTCTGTTTCCACTTGTTGTCTACCAGGTATACATAAATATACACCCTTCCTAGCATGCCCTATCGAATCATGCCTTTTTCTCCCTGTCCGTCCCTGTACTTCCATGGCTTCTCTGTGTTAGAGTTATAATATAAGTCATGTACCCCTTTGTATTTATCCCGTTGTATAAGGGGTTTCCTGCATATGTTCCACACCTGTACATGTATATATATCGGCCTATGGCCTCATGGGAATACAAGTTGCATATTTCCTAACATGGTATCAGAGCTAGGTCAATTTTTTGCACGCCGCAACTCGTGCCATTGATCCGCTCCTGCTGTCGGCCGCTGGGTGTTCATCTGCCCGCCTCCCCCCGCGGTCTTCCTCTACCCCTCCCGATCGATCAGATCGCGTTGAGCCGCCATCTTCCGTTCCCCCGCCAGGTCTCCCGATCGATCCGATCGCTCTGCCCCGCCCCGCAGTCGGGCCTTGGGCCTCTGGTCGCCATCGCCCCGCAGTCGGGCCTCTCCCTTCCGATCGATTGCGCTCGCCCGGGCCTCTCCCGATCGATCGCGCACCTGCACTCCTGGTTCGCTCGAGCCGTCAGATCGCCCCGCCACCAACCCTCTGGATCGTCTTCTGCTCTGGAGCGGCGGCCACCAGCTACAGATTCCGCCGCTGATCTCCGTCGTTGCTGCTGGCTGTGTCTTCGTACGCCTGGTTCGCCTAGGCTCTAAGCCTCACGACCGAAAGCTGCTGTTGCCTGCTTGTTGACGAAAAAAAAATGTCTACACCGTCAGGCTATGTTGCTGTCCCTCGCTGTCCGGTGATCTTTGATGGTACTAATTACACCGAGTTCACTGGCTTTATGTGCATTCACATGCGTGGCATCCGTCTCTAGGGTGTTCTTTCTGGCGAGGTCTGCTGTCCATCACGTCCGGTTCCTCCGGTTGCCCCTACTCCGCCGACTCCACTGGTTCTTCCTACGGATGCTAATCAGGCCGCCAAGGATGCGGCTAAGCTTGCTGATGAGGCTGCTGACCGTGCTTATGATGAGAGGGTTTTGGCTTATGAGGAGGCTCTTCAGACGTATCATGGTGCTCTGTCTGTTTACACCCAATGGCTTGATGATGATGCTCGTGCTGCAGCTGTCCTCACTGCTAGTGTTCTGCCTCAGTTTGCTTCTGAGTTTCTGGGTCTTCCTACTGTCTTTCAGATGTGGACCTGTCTTCGTCAGCGCTATGAGCCCTGTGGTGATGCCTTCTACCTTTCTGTGGTTCGTCAGGAGCATGCTCTTCAGCAGGGTGACTCTACTGTTGATGACTTCTATGCACAGAGTTCTGCTATCTGGCGCCAGCTTGATTCTCTCCGCAGTGCTGGTTGTCGTACTTGCCCCTGTTGCCAGGCTGTCCAGGCCAATTTGGAGTTTCATCGCGTCTACGAGTTCCTGTCTCGGCTCTGTAAGGACTTTGAGCCCCGGCGTGCTCAGTTGTTTGCTCGTGGCCGTATTTCTCTCATGGAGGCGCTTTCAGAGATTCATGCTGAGGAGACTCGCTTACGTGGTGCTGGTTTGCTGGAGGTTCCCTCTGTGCTCGCTACTCGGGCTTCTTCCACTCCACCTGCTGCACCGACCCCTTCTCGCTCGAGTGCTCCGCCGCTCTTGCCCACTCCTTCTGGAGGCTCAGGTCGCCCCCGTTCACATTGTGACTACTGCAACAATGATGGTCATATTGAGTCCTAGTGCTACACAAAGCGGAAACACCTGCACAAGGCGCGATCATCATCCTCAGGGACTTCGTCATCTCCCTCGACAGCTTCAGCCATTGCTTTGACTGAGCAGGATATTCTGAGACTTACGCGTCTGCTCGCGGCTTCAGGTTCTTCCTCGACGGGTACTGCTGGTTCTGTGACTGATGCTTCCCGCACTGAGCAACCGCCCTCTACACAGTCAGGTACATCCCCATGGGTTCTGGACTCCGGAGCTTCTTTTCATATGTCTTCTCATTCTTCCACTTTGTCCTCTCTTCGATCGCTGGATTCTCCTGTTCATGTCTTCACTGCTGATGGTACTCCACTTTCTGTTGCTAGTAGAGGCAATCTTTCCACTCCTTCTTATTCTGTTCCTGATGTTGCTCATGTTCCTCGCCTTACCATGAATCTGTTTTCTGCTGGTCAACTTACTGATTCTGGTTGTCGCGTCATCCTTGACGTTGACTCTTGTTCTGTCCAGGACCGTCGCACGCACACTCTGGTTGGGGCTGGCCCTCGCCGCCGTGATTCTCAGGGTCTTTGGGAGTTGGACTGGCTTCATGTTCCTTCCGCTGCCACCACCATCGCCAGTTCCTCCGCTTCTGTCGCCTCCGTTACTGGTTACTTCAAGCAGTGGCATCATCGACTTGGTCATCTGTGTGGTTCTCGGTTGTCGTCTTTAGTTCGTCGAGGTCTTCTGGGGTCTGTCTCAGGAGATGTCTCTTTAGAGTGTGAGGGTTGTCGTCTTGGCAAGCAGATTCAGTTACCATATTCACATAGTGAGTCAGTGTCTAAGCGTCCTTTCGATTTAGTTCATTCTGATGTATGGGGTCCGGCTCCTTTCGCTTCGAAAGGTGGTCATAAATACTATATTATTTTCATAGATGATTTCTCTCGTTACACATGGCTTTATTTCATGACTTCTCATAGTGAGGTGTTGTCTATTTATAAGCGTTTTGCTGCCATGGTTCATACTCAGTTCTCTTCACCCATTCGTGTTTTTCGTGCTGACTCCGCTGGCGAGTATATCTCTAAGATGTTGCATGGTGTTCTTGCTGAGCAAGGAACTCTCTCTCAATTCACTTGTCCCGGTGCTCATGCTCAGAATGGTGTGGCTGAGCGAAAGCATCGACATCTTCTTGAGACGGCTCGTGCATTGATGATTGCTGCCTCTCTTCCGCCTCATTTTTGGGCTGAGGCCGTCTCCACCTCCACTTATCTGATCAATATACAACCTTCCGCTGCTCTACAGGGTGGTGTTCCTTTCGAGCGTCTTTTTGATCGTTCTCCCGATTATTCGATGCTTCACTTGTTTGGTTGTGTTTTCTATGTTCTTCTTGCCCCTCGCGAACGCACCAAACTGACCGCTCAGTCTATTGAGTGTGTCTTCTTAGGCTACAGTGATGAGCATAAGGGCTATCGTTGTTTGGATCCTATCGGTCATCGGATGCGTATCTCTCGAGACGTGACTTTTGATGAGTCTCGTCCCTTCTACCCACGCCCATCTTCCTCGATTTTTTTTAGTGGAGGATATCTCTTTCCTCACTTTTCCTGACTCACCTATCACCCCCGTCGTGCCTGTGCCTATTCGTTCCACTCCCTCTGCTTCTCCACCTCTAGTCGATTTGCAGCCACCATCTTCTCCGGTCTCCTCGCCTAGCATGTCACCGCATTCTACACCTTCATCTCCGGTGACTTCTTCGTCGCCACCCCCCGATTCTACCTTGGCGATTCCTCCTTCTATTGTTCCCTCTTTTCCTCAGCATTACACTCGTCGTTCACGACCTGTGGATGCCTCATTGGATGAGTCGTCCTCTTCCTCTCAGCCTACTTATGGCTTGCGTTCTCGTCCTCGTCCGCCTGTTGATCGCTTTGGATTTCCCACCGCTGGTGCTACTGTTCTTGAGCCGACTTCTTACCGTCAGGCTGTTGTTCATCCTGAATGGCAGTTTGCGATGGCAGAGGAGATTGCTGCTCTTGAACGCACTGGTACCTGGGATCTTGTTTCTCTTCCTCCCGGAGTCCGTCCCATCACTTGTAAGTGGGTCTACAAGCTTAAGACTCGCTGTGATGGTTCTCTTGAGCGTCACAAAGCTCGTCTTGTGGCTCGTGGTTTTCAGCAGGAGCATGGTCATGATTATGACGAGACTTTTGCTCCTATGGCCCATATGACCACTGTTCGTACGCTTCTTGCTGTTGCCTCTTCACGCCACTGGTCTATATCTCAGCTTGATGTTAAGAATGCCTTTCTTAATGGTGAGCTACATGAGGAGGTGTACATGCAGCCACCACCTGGGTATTCTGTTCCTGATGGTATGGTATGTCGTCTTCGTCGCTCTCTCTATGGCCTTAAGCAAGCCCCTCGCGCCTGGTTTGAGCGTTTTGCCTCTGTGGTCACTACTGCTGGTTTTTCAGCAAGTGTTCATGATCTAGCATTGTTTATTCACCTTTCTCCTCGTGGTCGGACTCTTCTTCTTCTCTATGTTGATGACATGATCATCACTGGGGATGACCCCGAGTATATTGCCTTTGTAAAGGCCCGTCTTAGTGAGCAGTTTCTTATGTCTGATCTTGGACCTCTTCGCTACTTTCTTGGGATTGAAGTCTCTTCTACCTCTGATGGCTTTTTTATATCCCAGGAAGAGTATATCCAGGATCTTCTTGCTCGTGCTTCTATTACTGACGAGCGCATTGTTGAGACTCCTATGGAGCTCAATGTTCACCTTCGTGCTACTGATGCTGATCCTCTCCCTGACCCGACGCGTTATCGTCATCTCGTTGGCAGTCTTGCCTATCTAGCAGTCACTCGTCCGGACATCTCTTATCCGGTTCATATTCTGAGTCAGTTTGTCTCTGCTCCCACATCGGTTCACTATAGTCATCTCCTTCGTGTTCTCCGATATCTTCGGGGCACGATCTCTCACCGTCTATTCTTTCCTAGCTCCAGTTCTTTACAGCTTCAGGCCTATTCGGATGCTACGTGGGCTAGTGATCCTTCTGATCGCCGTTCACTTTCTGCTTACTGTGTTTTTCTTGGCGGTTCTCTCATTGCCTGGAAGACGAAGAAACAGATTGCAGTTTCCCGTTCGAGTGCTGAGGTTGATTTGCAAGCCATGGCTCTTTTGACGGCAGAGGTGACTTGGTTACGGTGGTTACTTCAGGATTTTGGTGTTTCTGTCACTACACCGACTCTGCTCTTATCTGACAGTACAGGTGCTATTAGCATTGCGCGCGATCCTGTGAAGCATGAGCTCACCAAGCATATTGGTGTTGATGCTTTCTATGTGCGCGCTGGTGTGCAGGATCAGGTTATTGCTCTTCAGTATGTGCCTTCCGAGTTACAGTTGGCGGATTTCCTGACGAAGGCCCAGACTAGAGCACAACATGGCTTTTATCTCTCCAAACTCAGTGTTGTTCATCCACCATGAGTTTGAGGGGAGGTGTTAGAGTTATAATATAAGTCATGTACCCCTTTGTATTTATCCTGTTGTATAAGGGGTTTCCTGCATATGTTCCACACCTGTACATGTATATATATCGGCCTATGGCCTCATGGGAATACAAGTTGCATATTTCCTAACACTCTGAACTCACCAGTGCAAGAACCCTTAGGTGGGTTTGGAAGAGAAACATTAGGCAGCTACTGAACACCAAGCACCAAGCAGAAACATTATGCAACGTGTGTTGATCAGAAAGGCAAGACATGGGATCACAGATGGCGATTGATCCGATTAGGCCAGACCACCCCTTACACATGTTGTCCAACTAAATCGCTGGCTACAGCAACAACGACAAGTAATCTGTTAAGATAATCTTCCATCTGAAGCCTTCGTGTCGTGCCTGAACAATTCACTGTGTATCTCCACTAAGTTTGCAATAGCTTCGATATTTATTCTTCGATCACATGCATTCATTTTGTTCCTACGATTCTAACACAGCCGTACTTAAGTGCAACCCGAATGCATTTGTCCACGCTGTGTTTCACCTGTGCTAGTACAACATCAGTAGGCAATTAGCCTGAGTTCATGGAGTGTTTAAAGATTTAGGCTGCAGTGGAGCCTGGAGGAGGCTGTTTCAGAAGTACTATTTCATTTGGTTACTATTGTTATGTAGGTCACATTAGCCGCAACGTTAGATGTATGAGATGCGAATGCAATGTTAGATTGTATATTACAGCTAGCATATCAGGAATTTTGTATTGGTCAGTCTATTAGTTTTTTTATGGTTTTACCTCGCGGAGGGTTTGCTGGACTCTATCATTGCTCGATTGGCCCGGGTCTCATTTTCTGATCTTGTTGCCTTCTCTGCTACCTGTCACAAAGGAGTACTGTTATGCTGACACTCTGAGAGCTCACTTACATCGCCCAACTCACATCTTGTCACCACTCTGTCCTCCCTATTTGTTTGGCCCATTGGAAGTAACACATGGCATGAACACAAGCTTCCTCATGGATGAATACAACAGATGGTGCAATTCAACGGTTTGTTCATTGCCATGGACTACGATAGGATGATCTAAACTATGTGGTTGGACCCTCGAATGGGCCCGCAGGAGATAGCAACCGAGTGGTGCAGCGACATGGGCCCTTTCCTAAAAGCGGCACTATCCCACCGTTAGATCTAAAAGTGACACCATCCTGCCGCTCATCCCATGTCATCATGCCATATAAAATGCTTCCTGCCCTCTCCTCCTTACACCCTAACCCTAACTGATCCTCCTCCGCCGCCGCCGCCACCCCTCCTCCATGCCTGCCCACTTCTATACCTAGTCCTTGTCTCACCATATATCCCTCCTGTGACTACTTTGAATGTGGCACTACATCGTCACCACCGCAAGGTCTGCTCTACCCTCCCCTTCCTCCTTTCTTCTTCTCCCTCTCTCTCACGCAGGTGAACACATTTAAACCCTAGTTATTGTGTTATCCAGGTTCATCATATGAATTTCCGCTTGGTTGGTCTCACCACAAGAGCTTGGATCACGCTGGCAATAGGGTAAGTAACATGTATTACTATAACTAACCAATCGAGTTGATGAGCTAATCCTAGAACAGACAAATTTAGTCGGTTTCAACCTCATCAATTAAAGTGGAGTGAAAACTACAACAAAATCATCTCTGATTTAATTTGAGTCTGGTGTAAACTGAAACAAGACTCGTCACAACGTAAATAAAAAAAGTTCAGTCCATTATTGGGAATTTGGGAATACATTTCTACCACTTCATCTGGGACTGCAAATCCCGCCGCCTGTAGTCAGGTGTGACCAATGCACTTTTCCGCTGAACTGTAAGTTTTGCTGCAACACTACTAAACTAGCGGGAGCGAAATTAAGAACAATTAAATCAAGGTTGGGTGCCCACGGGCTGCAAGTAGAAGATAAAATATGCACCATAGTAGATGAGCTCCCTCGTTGGCATGATTTAAGCTGCAACTATCTGCCATATATTAACGGTTTTACCATCAATTATGGGTTTTACAATTTGGTGAGGAACATGAAAACTTGAACATAGGATAAGATAATAGCAATAGTTTCATTTTGTAATAATTTATGAAAAAAGTGACCTGGAATTGGAAAGAACCATCAAACATAAATAAATATTCCATTGTCCCAATATTGGGTAGTATTTCCATATTGGTTGTGCATTTTTGTCACTTATGGTGCATTGTCTCTTTTTAAAGGCAGTTGGGAAACACATGTGGGAAAACCACTTATTTGGAAGAAATTTATATCAAAACAAAACTCTTATATAGGTAAATATGGCAAATGTGGCATGGCCACTTATTGAGTAGTAAAAGCAAGATTTTTAGCAAGACGGGGGGTGGGAAGATCAATTGCATATACTGCCATAATATTTTTCTAGTTATTAGAGATCTATTTCTTGATCAAGAAAAGGCATCGCAAACCTTGTGTATCCACACTCACTGTATCTGGACTCCATGAATGGGAAGACCTTCCGAATGATCTATTGCAATCTAGTTTATGTCGATTAAGCTCTTCAATGACCTTGTTGCCTTTATTGCAACATGCAACATTGGCACTCCTGGTGTGCTACATTCGCCTCATACAAATTCAAATCTACCTTATGCACCTTATTTCTTCCTTTCCTCATCCAACCCAGTATATGTGTACATGTTCCTCATCCTCAATGTGACACTGGTCACAACAATTTATGTACACGTAAGGTTACCAATCCAAGCAACCAAAACACAACTCTTCACTTCCCAATTGATGGTGAAGCTATGCATACAATGTGTTGTGTAGGCCTTTCCTATGGTCAAATCATCTTCTACAATCATGCATGGACATTGCCTTGTTGTTGATCCTTTCAGAGGTGCCAATGTTTCACTTCCACATCTCCTATTTTGTGATAACTATACAATGGTCAAGTGGTCTATGATTCCATTCAATCACCAAATTATGGAGCTCTAACAACAAATTATAGAGTGTTAGAGCATCTCTAGTAGACACCGTAAAAGCGCTCAAACCTTTATAATTTTTGGTTTGGAAGGTTTTGGTCGAAAAAAGTGTACAGAACAGACACTGTAAAAGTGGTCAAATAAGTAAATATTTTTAGGCCACCGAAAACCAACACCCGATACCCTTGTATTTGAGGGCTCAGAGGCCAACCTGAGGTATCGGCCAACGCTGGTTGTGGGTAGATTTCTTGGCCCAAATTGTCATCGGACCGGCACCGGAGTCCGGAATCAGGCGAAATTGGTTGCATCCGGTCCTTCGCCGTCGTCTCCAACCACGCGTGCGTCGATCAGGTGAGGTCACGATCCAATTCCCCTACTTTCCCCTCTCGTATTTGTATCGTAGCAGCCCTTCCGGTCCTCCTCCGCCGTATCCTTCATGGTCCTTCATGTCGGTGGCTTGGACGAGGCTGGCCTCCTGCGGCTCCTAGCAACCTAGGTCGGGGCACTGGCGGCGGGCAGGGCCAGGAGCGGCGGGAAACGACCGGGGGGG